>NW_022263381.1:0-59749 GCF_002021735.2 Oncorhynchus kisutch
ATTTGCAAAAAAACATGACAATTTGTCTCTCTGAAATGAAACATCAAGTGATAGATTTTAAACAAATACATTTATGTCATTGAACCTATGCCATGATTAGATAGTGAAAAAACACACCAATCTATTTCATAATTTATTTAAAACCTCTTGATTCTAGCCATCCCGGATCCGGGATCGTGAATACGGCCTCAAGCTCATTACCATAACGCAACGTTAACTATTCATGAAAATCGCAAATGAAATTAAATAAATATGCTAGCTCTCCAGCTTAGTCTTTTGTTAACAACACTGTCATCTCAGATTTTCAAAATATGCTTTTCAACCATAGCAAAACAAGCATTTGAGTAACAGTATTGATAGCTAGCGTAGCATTTAGCGTAGCATTCAGCAGGCAACATTTTCACAAAAACAAGAAAAGCATTCAAATAAAATCATTTACCTTTGAAGAACTTCGGATGTTTTCAATGAGGAGACTCTCAGTTAGATAGCAAATGTTCAGTTTTTCCAAAAATATTCTTTGTGTAGGAGAAATCGCTCCGTTTTGTTCATCACGTTTGGCTACCAAAAAAATATGAAAATTCAGTCATCAAAACGCCGAACTTTTTTCCAAATTAACTCCATAATATCGACTGAAACATGGCAAACGTTGTTTAGAATCAATCCTTAAGGTGTTTTTCACATATCTCTTCGATGATATATCGTTCGTGGAAGTCTGCTTTCTCCTCTGAATCACATGGAAGAATGCTTGCAGCTGAAGATTACGCACCAATTTTGACAAAGGACACCGGGCGGACACCTGGTAAATGTAGTCTCTTATGGCCAATCTTCCAATGATATGCCTACAAATACGTCACAATGCTGCAGACAACTTGGGGAAACGACAGAAAGTGTAGGCCCGTTCCTGGCGCATTCACAGCCATATAAGGAGACAATGGAAAACAGCGCCTCGAAAATTTTGCTCACTTCCTGTTTGAAGTTTCATCTTGGTTTCGCCTAGATGCATCAGTTCTGTGGCACTCACAGATAATATCTTTGCAGTTTTGGAAACGTCAGAGTGTTTTCTTTCCAAAGTTGTCAATTATATGCATAGTCGAGCATCTTTTCGTGACAAAATATCTTGTTTAAAACGGGAACGTTTTTTTATCCAAAAATGAAATACTGCCCCTAGAGTCTCAAAAAAAGCAAATTTACGAACATTTCTGAAAATGGATATATAGCGTTTTGGAATGAAACTCTTCTTATGTTTTCCCCATCTGAGCTCAGAGAATGTATTTATTTATTTTATTTTACCTTTATTTAACCAGGTAGGCAAGTTGAGAACAAGTTCTCATTTACAATTGCGACCTGGCCAAGATAAAGCAAAGCAGTTCGACACATACAACGACACAGAGTTAGACATGGAGTAAAACAAACATACAGTCAATAATACAGTATAAACAAGTCTATATACGATGTGAGCAAATGAGGTGAGATAAGGGAGGTAAAGGCAAAAAAAGGCCATGGTGGCAAAGTAAATACAATATAGCAAGTAAAACACTGGAATGGTACATTTGCAGTGGAAGAATGTGCAAAGTAGAAATAAAAATAATGGGGTGCAAAGGAGCAAAATAAATTAAATAAATACAGTAGGGAAAGAAGTAGTTGTTTGGGCTAAATTGCAGGTAGGCTATGTACAGGTGCAGTAATCTGTGAGCTGCTCTGACAGTTGGTGCTTAAAGCTGGTGAGGGAGATAAGTGTTTCCAGTTTCAGAGATTTTTGTAATTTGTTCCAGTCATTGGCAGCAGAGAACTGGAAGAAGAGGCGGCCAAAGAAAGAATTGGTTTTGGGGGTGACCAGAGAGATATACCTGCTGGAGCGCGTGCTACAGGTGGGTGATGCTATGGTGACCAGCAAGCTGAGATAAGGGGGGACTTTACCTAGCAGGGTCTTGTAGATGACATGGAGCCAGTGGGTTTGGCGACGAGTATGAAGCGAGGGCCAGCCAATGAGAGCTTACAGGTCGCAATGGTGGGTAGTATATGGGGCTTTGGTGAAGAAACAGATTGCACTGTGATAGACTGCATCCAATTTGTTGAGAGGGGTATTGGAGGCTATTTTGTAAATGACATCGACCGAAGTCGAGGATTGGTAGGATGGTCAGTTTTACAAGGGTATGTTTTGCAGCATGAGTGAAGGATGCTTTGTTGCGAAATAGGAAGCCAATTCTAGATTTAACTTTGGATTGGAGATGTTTGATGTTTGATGTGGGTCTGGAAGGAGAGTTTACATTCTAACCAGACACCTAGGTATTTGTAGTTGTCCACGTATTCTAAGTCAGAGCCGTCCAGAAGACTGATGTTGGACAGGCGGGCAGGTGCAGGCTGCGTTCGGTTGAAGAGCATGCATTTAGTTTTACTTGTATTTAAGAGCAATTGGAAAAGGTGGCGCAGGGAATTCAAAAATATTCTTTAGAAATATTTTACTTTCACACATTAACAAGTCCAATTCCTCAAATGAAAGATAAACATCTTGTTCATCTACCCATCATGTCGATTTTAAAAATGTTTTACAGCGAAAACTCAACATATGTTAGACCACCACCAAATCAAAGGGAAAACGCAGCCATTTTTTCCAGCCAAAGATAGAGTCACAAAAGCAGGATTAGAGATAAAAATGAATCACTAACCTTTTGAAAATCTTCATCAGATGACACTCATATGACATGTTACACAATACATTTATGTTTTGTTCGATAAAATGCATATTTATATCCACAAATCTCAGTTTACATTGACGCCATGTTCAGAACTGCCTCCAAAATATCCGGAGGAATTATAGAAAGCTACGCCAGATAACAGAAATACTCATCATAAACTTTGACTAAAGATACGTGTTCTACATATAATTAAAGATACACTGGTTCTTAATGCAACCGCTGTGTCAGATTTTTTAAAAACATTAAGGAAAAAGCCTACCATTCAATTATCTGAGACAGCGCTCAGACGTAAAAGTTTTTCTCCGCCATGTTGGAGTCAACAGAAATACGAAATTACTTAATAAATATTCCCTTACCTTTGATGATCTTTCATCAGAATGCAGTGCAAGGAGTCCTAGTTCCACAATAAATCGTTGTTTTGTTCCATAATGTCCAATACTAGTGTCCAATTAGCTGCATTTGCTATCACTTTCAGCTCACATGCCCAAAAACTGACTGCTGGCCCAGGACAACTCGCACGAAAACTTCAAAAATATATATTCCAGGTAGAATAAACTGGTCAAACTAAGTAGATAATCAATCTTCAGGATGTTATTTTCATATATTATTTTCATATATATCCAATAACGTTCCAACCGGATCCTACGTTTTCAGCTGCAGCCAAATGGAACGGCGGTGGCACCCACAGAGAAATGCACCACAGGAAAATGGCATTCTGTCGGGACACTGACTATTTCCCCTCCCATTCGGTCAAAGGTCACAGCAAAAGCTCCATTCCACTTTCTACTGAATGAGGACATCTAATGGAAGGCGTAGGAAGTGCTAGCAGATCCATATCTTGTTGGGAAAGGAGGGGGCGATGACGTCAAAGTTGACCCACATTCAGAATTTCACTTCTTGTTTGGAAGATTGCCTGCCCTATGAGTTCTGTTATACTCACAGACATAATTAAAACCGTATTAGAAACTTCAGAGTGTTTTCTATCCAATAGTAATAATAATATGCATATATTAGCAATCTAGGACATAGTAGGATGCAGTTCACTATGGGCACGCAATTCATCCAACTTGAAAATACTGCCCCCTATCCTCAACAGTGTCCAAAGAAGGGCCAGAAGTATACAGAATGGTGTCGTCTGCATAGAGGTGGATCAGAGACTCACCAGCAGCAAGAGCAACATCATTGATGTATACAGACAAGAGAGTCGGTCCAAGATTTGAACCCTGTCGCACCCCCATAGAGACTGCCAGAGGTCCGGACAGCAGACCCTCCGATTTGATACACTGAACTCTATCAGAGAAGTAGTTGGTGAACCAGGCGAGGCAATCATTTGAGAAACCAAGGCTGTCGAGTCTGCCGATGAGGATGTGGTGATTGACAGAGTCGAAAGCCTTGGCCAGATCAATGAATACGGCTACACAGTAATGTTTCTTATCGATGGCAGTTAAGATATCGTTTAGGACCTTGAGCGTGGCTGAGGTGCACCCATGACCAGCTCTGAAACCAGATTGCATAGCAGAGAAGGTATGGTGAGATTCGAAATGGTCGGTAATCTGTTTGTTGACTTGGCTTTCGAAGACCTTAGAAAGGCAGGGTAGGATAGATATAGGTCTGTAGCAGTTTGGGTCAAGAGTGTCCCCCCCTTTGAAGAGGGGGATGACCGGAGCTGCTTTCCAGTCTTTGGGAATCTCAGACGACACGAAAGAGAGGTTTAACAGGCTAGTAATAGGGGTGGCAACAATTTCGGCAGAACATTTTAGAAAGAAAGGGTCCAGATTGTCTAGCCCGGCTGATTTGCAGGGGTCCAGATTTTGCAGCTCTTTCAGAACATCAGCTGACTGGATTTGGGAGAAGGAGAAATGGGGAAGGCTTGGGCGAGTTGCTGTGGGGGGTGCAGTGCTGTTGACTGGGGTAGGAGTAGCCAGGTGGAAAGCATGGCCAGCCGTAGAAAAATGCTTATTGAAATTCTCAATTATAGTGGATTTACCAGTGGTGACAGTGTTTCCTATCTTCAGTGCAGTGGGCAGCTGGGAGGAGGTGTTCTTATTCTCCATGGACTTTACAGTGTCCCAGACCTTTCTTGAGTTAGTGTTGCAGGAAGCAAATTTCTGCTTGAAAAAGCTGCCTGTGTATAATGGTTTCTAGCTTCCCTGAACAGCTGCACATCACGGGGGAAGTTTGATGCTAATGCAGAACGCCATAGGATGTTTTTGTGTTGGTTAAGGGCAGTCAGGTCTGGGGAGAACCAAGGGCTATATCTGTTCCTGGTTCTAAATTTCTTGAATGGGGCATGCTTATTTAAGATGGTTAGGATGGCATTTAATCTTTTTTTTTTTAAATAACCAGGCATCCTCTACTGACGGGATGAGATCAATATCCTTCCAGGATACCCCGGCCAGGTCGATTAGAAAGGCCTGCTCGCTGAAGTGTTTCAGGGAGCGTTTGACAGTGATGAGTGGAGGTCGTTTGACCGCTGACCCATTACGGATGCAGGCAATGAGGCAGTGATCGCTGAGATCTTGGTTGAAGACAGCAGAGGTGTATTTAGAGGGCAAGTTGGTTAGGAGGATATCTATGAGGGTGCCCGTGTTTAAGGCTTTGGGGAGGTACCTGGTAGGTTCATTGATAATTTGTGTGAGATTGAGGGCATCAAGCTTAGATTGTAGGATGGCTGGGGTGTTAAGCATGTTCCAGTTTAGGTAAACTAGCAGCACAAGCTCTGAAGATAGATGGGGGGCAATCAGTTCACATATGGTGTCCAGAGCACAGCTGGAGGCAGAAGGTGGTCTATAGCAGGCGGCAATGGTGAGAGAGGTGGATTTTTAAAAGTAGAAGTTCAAATTGTTTGGGTACAGACCTGGATAGTAGGACAGAACTCTGCAGGCTATCTTTGCAGTAGATTGCAAAACTGCCCCCTTTGGCAGTTCTATCTTGTCTGAAAATGTTGTAGTTTGGGATGAACATTTCAGAATTTTTGGTGGTCTTCCTAAGCCAGGATTCAGACACAGCTAGAACATCCGGGTTGGCAGAGTATGCTAAAGCAGTGAATAAAACAAACTTAGGGAGGAGGCTTCTAATGTTAACATGCATGAAACCAAGGCTATTACGGTTACAGAAGTAATCAAAAGAGAGCGCCTGGGAAATAGGAGTGGAGCTAGGCACTTAGAGTAGATGAGAGATGTAATGTTTGTCTCTGTTGTGTTTAAGACCAATCAAGCAGAAGAGACCTGCCTCCCCTGTACCCAGCTGTGTGTCCATGAAGAGTGACCGGTCTATGGAACAACCTGTAGTGTTTAGAGAGGGAGACTTTTCTACTGAACAAAGGTAAGAAGAACTCATGGGTCATGGTCAGTGAGTTAAACAACACTGTCTCTAGTCATTTCTCCTCTCCCACTTTCCTATTTGTTTTTGTTCTTTTGATAATCCATAGGCAAATTATTTTATCAATTTTATCAACTAAAACAATATTAAACAAACACAAAATCCTCTCCCTGTGTGTGTGTGTGTGTGTGTGTGCACTCCCTGGATGAGGAGATGTAATCTCATGTTTTGTCCACAGAAACCAACATGAGAGTTCAGAGTCAGAGATTCTCAGTGGACAGTCTTCCCAAAGTCATCAAACAGACCTAGACTACATATTCAGTGTATGTGGTCCTGTTATGTACATTTGTTTATGTTTAAATAAAGCTTATCTGTCTTTCATTCATTAATGTGTTAATGAGAAAGCATTTTGTCTCTTGCTAATTATATTTACTTGATTTATTTCAGTTGCTTGAAGAGAATATTATGACATTTGTGAAGAACGAACTGAAGATGTTCAAGAGGATTCTTAGTCCAGAACTCTCAGAAGGCTTTGAGGGTCAGAAGCAGGATAAGGAAGTGGTGGATGCTGAAGATGAGAAGCAGGAGAGCAGTGCCAGAGAGGGGGCTCTGAAGATCACACTGCACGTCCTGAGGAAAATGAACCAGAAGGAGCTTGCTGACACACTGGAGAAAAGTAAGAGCTGTCTGAATCATGTGGATTGCTGTTTGATAACATTTTAAAGCTGAAGCTAAAGTACAACTAAAGTAGCTTATTAACTCAATGATATTGTAGCAGCCTTAACACAACACCTAATGACCTAATATTGTAGCAGCAGGGATGTGGTGATTAATTTAGAGAGAGAGAGAGAGAACATTAATAATACCATCAATAATACCAATAATAATATAATCAGTCACACCAGTCTGTAATGCATTATGAAAACATTTACACATTTATACAGTCAGTTAAGAGAAGAAATTATTATAATGTGAAACTTTATAACAGTCCTACAATACTGTAGGCATTAAAACAGACATAATATTAATATCCTCTGTTATTTCTGGATTCAGATGAGCTTGCTGTGATTTGCCAACGTGAACTCAAATCTAATCTAAAGAAGAGGTTTCAATGTGTATTTGAGGGGATCGCTAAACAAGGAAACCCAACACTTCTCAATAAGATCTACACAGAGCTCTACATCACAGAGGGTGGAACAGGAGAGGTCAATAATGAACATGAGATGAGACAGATTGAGACAACAACCAGGAAACAAGCAAGACCAGAGACTGCAATCAAATGTAACGACATCTTCAAACCCTTAACTGGACAAGACAAACTTATCAGAACTGTGCTGACAAAGGGAGTCGCTGGCATTGGAAAAACAGTCTCTGTGCAGAAGTTCATTCTGGACTGGGCTGAAGGAATAGCAAATCAGGATGTCCAATTTGTATTTTTATTCCCTTTCCGCGAGCTGAATTTGATGAAAGGTGAATATCTCACTTTGATTGAACTTCTCATTCACTTCTCAATGGAAACCAAAGAATCAAGAATATCCAACTACGACAAGTACAAAGTTCTGTTCATCTTTGATGGTCTGGATGAGTGCCGACTGCCCCTAGACTTCCAGAAGAACAAGATCTGTTGTGACGTCACAAAGTCAAACTCAGTGGATGTTCTGCTGACAAACCTCATCAAGGGAAATCTGCTTCCCTCTGCTCTCCTCTGGATAACTACCCGACCTGCAGCAGCCAATAAGATACCTTCAGTGTGTGTTGACCAAGTGACAGAGGTACGAGGGTTCAATGACCCACAGAAGGAGGAGTACTTCAGGAAGAGATTCAGTGATGAGAACCTGGCCAGCAGAATCATCTCACACATAAAGACATCAAGAAGCCTCCACATCATGTGCCACATTCCAGTCTTCTGTTGGATTTCTGCAACAGTCCTTGAACACATCCTGGAACATAAGAGAGAAGAGATGCCCAAGACTCTGACTGAGATGTACATACACCTTGTGGTGTTCCATACCAAACAGAATAATGAAAAGTATATTGGGAAAGAAGACACAGCTCAACACTGGAATGAAGAGAGCATTCTGTCACTGGGAAAACTGGCTTTTCAACAGCTTGTGAAGGGCAATCTGATTTTCTATGAAGAAGACCTGAAAGAGGCTGGCATTGATGTCAATGAAGCCTCAGTGTACTCAGGATTGTGTACACAGTTCTTTAAAGAGGAATGTGGGCTGTACCAGGACAGGGTGTACTGCTTTGTGCATCTGAGCATTCAGGAGTTTCTGGCTGCTGTATATGTGCTCCTGTCATTCATCAACAACAATGAGAATCTAATGGACAAACTTCAAACAAAAGACGAGCCTGAAGTTACTTTCTACAAGTTTGCTGTGGATAAAGCCTTACGATGTGAGACGGGAAACCTGGACCTTTTCCTCCGCTTCCTTCTGGGCCTCTCACTGGAGTCCAATCAGAAGCACTTACGAGGTCTACTGACAAAGACAAGAAGCAGCTCACAGAGCCATGAAGAAACAGTCAAGTACATCAAGAAGAAGATCAGGGACAATCACTCTCCAGAGAGGATCATCAATCTTTTCCACTGTCTGAATGAACTGAATGACTGTTCTCTAGTGGAGGAGATCCAAAGCTACCTGAGCTCAGGAAGTGTCTCCGAAGCCAAACTGTCACCTGCACAGTGGTCAGCTCTGGTCTTTGTGTTGCTGACTTCAGAAAAGGAGCTGGATGTGTTTGACCTGAAGAAATACTCCAGATCAGAGAAAGGTCTTCTGAGGCTGCTGCCAGTGGTCAAAGCCTCCAGAGCTGCTATGTGAGTAAATAAAATGACATATGAACTAATCATCAGGAAGAAATAATAAGTTTAGAGAAAAATACGTAATATAATTTTACATTGAAAAACAAACTGAATAAATGCTTTGATTTGCACATTATTATAACATTATCAACATACAATTCTTGGAGACGGATGATGAATCTATATGTTGATTGGAAGAATACACCAAATGCATCTGCCATTGTCCTTCTACACTACTTGTTAAATTAGCAGTGTGTTTGTGAATTCATGATGATCTCTTTGTCAGGCTGTCAGGCTGTGGAGTCACGGAGAAAGGCTGTGCTTCTCTGGTCTCAGCTCTGAAGTCAAACCCCTCACACCTGAGAGAGCTGGATCTGAGTAACAATGACCTGAAGGATTCAGGAGTGAAGCTGCTCTCTGCTGGACTGGGGAATCCCCACTGTAAACTGGAGACTCTGAGGTCAGTATTCCTTTATTTGGTCAACAAGTGATAACTGTTCACCAGATCCACATGTGTTTACCAGGCACACAGCATTTTGGATTTGAGATAGAATGTTTCATATTAGGCGACAGAACAGAATGTCACCTTTTACTTAAAGGTTTTCATACACATACAGCCCTTGAAAAAAATTAAGAGAGCACTGCAAAGTTATCAGTTTTTCTGTTTTTACTATTTTTAGGTGTTTGGGTGAAATTAACATTTTTGTTTTATTCTATATTCTACTCACAACATGTTTCCCAAATTCCCCCCAGTAATATTGTCATTTAGAGCAATTATTTGCAGAAATGGGCAAAATAACAAAAAGGATGCAGTGTTATCAGACCTCGAATGCAAAGAAAATAAGTTCAAAATCATTTTTAAACAACACAATACTAATGTTTTAACTTAGGAAGAGTTCAGTCATCAATATTTGGTGGAATAACCCTGATTTTCAATCACAGCTTTTATGCGTCTTGGCATGCTCTCCACCAGTCTTTAACATTGATGTTTGTGACAACCTTGTACGTGGCTTGATTCATGCGTCCTTCACAGAGACAAATCTGCCCGATTGAAGCCTTGCTGAAGCACCCCCAGATCATCACCGATCCTCAACCAAATTTCACAGTGGGTTCGAGACACTGTGGCTTGTAGGTCTCTCCAGGTCTCGCAACCACTGTGAAATTTGGTGGAGGATCGGTGATGATCTGGGTATGTGGATGCTGCCATGATTATAAATAATCATGAATGAATCGTGAATGATGATGAATGAGAAAGTTACAGAGGCACAAAGATCATACACAACATGTTATCTACTAGACAGCCAAATATAGCCCAAAACACAACCAAAACAAACTGCAAACGCAATTAACAAGTTTGAGTCACATTCTTGATGTAGTCATTGCGTTAAAGGAATACCAGACCAAATGCTATACTTTTGACAACTTTAATACACTATGAGATCATTTGTCAGAATACTTGTTATTTCATAAAATAGGGGGACTAGATAAATAAAGTGCTTTCATTTCAAAATGTGAAACAGATATGTATGAAAATACCCTCAAATAAAAGGTGACATTAAATACACATGAAACATTTGATCCCAAATCCAAAATGTTGGAGTATAGAGCCACATTTAAAATGTTAGCTTCACTGTCAAAATAGATATGGTGTGGACTGTATACTCAATCAATCTAAATCTGATACCTCACTGTCTGTCTTTTGACTGATACTGCTTTTTAAACTGGTCTGGTCAGTCTACTCAAATATTTGTAATATGCATTGTTTTCTCTATAAGCAATACTTTGATAATTTGTCATTTCCAATAATTAGTAATTTATAATCATTTCTAATAATGATACATTCATTTATGAATAGATATGGCAGCTTTCAGGACACTGATTTTTCTGAATATGTAGAAAAAAATATACTGCCACTATTTTCACCACCAAAGAATATCAGTGTGATTTTAATATGATATTACTCTTCGCAGGCTGTCAGGCTGTCTAGTCACAGAGGAAGGCTGTGCTTCTCTAGTCTCAGCTCTGTGGTCAAACCCAACACATTATTTGTCCACAGGTTACAGCATAAGCAGGGAAAGCTAAGCATAACATTTTAATACAACCTGTCTGTCATTGTTTTTCTTCTGTGTTTGCAGACTCACTGGCTGTAAACTCACAGACACATCCTGTAAAGTGTTGGTCTCAGTTCTCAGTTCAAACCCCTCACACCTGAGAGAGCTGGATCTGAGTAACAATGACCTGAAGGATTCAGGAGTGGAGCTGCTCTCTGCTGGACTGGGGAATCCCCACTGTAAACTGGAGACTCTGAGGTCAGTATTCCAGTAGTTGGTCAACAAGTGATAACTGTTCACCAGATCCACATGTGTTTACCAGACAAACATAGTCCACACCATATGTGTTTGGACAGTGAAGCTTACAGTTTTACATTTTGTGCTATGCTCCAGCATTTTGGATTTGAGTACAGAAAATCACTGAAGTTGGAGACTTATTATCTCCCTTATTATCTCCCTCATTAACTTTAAGCATCAGCTCTCAGAGCAGCTTACCGATCGCTGCACTTGTACACAGCCCATCTGTAAATAGCCCATCCAACCAACTCCTACCTCATCCCCATTTTTGATTTAGCTTTTCTGCTCTTTTGCACACCAGCATTTCTACTTGCACATCCTCATCTACACATCTATCACTCAGTGTTAATTGCTAAATTGTAATTACTTCGCCACTATGGCCTATTTATTGCCTTAAAATACTATTCTTTTGACTACTTTAACCTCTAGCGTCGAGCAATCCCGTATCCGGGAGCGTAATCATAGCCTCAAGCTCATTACCATAACGCAACGTTTCCTATTCATGAAAATCGCAAATGAAATTAAATACAGATATTGAAACACAAGCTTAGCCTTTTGTTAACACTATCATCTCAGATTTTCAAAATATGCGTTACAGCCAACGCTAGACAAGCATTTGTGTAAGTTTAGCATGGCATAATGCTATGCTAGGCTGTGCTGGCAAATAAGAAAAGCAACCAAATTAAACCATTTACCTTTGAAGAGCTTCAGATGCTTTCACTCAGGAGACTCCCAGTTAGATAGCAAATGTTCCTTTTTTCCAAAAATAATATTTTTGTATGCGAAAAACGTCACCTTTGTTCATCCTGCTTGGCTGAGAAATCGACCGAAAATACTTCAACTATAACGCCAAACTTTTTTCAAAATTTGCTCCATAATATCGACAGAAACACGGCAAACGTTGTTTAGGATCCATCCTCAAAGTGTTTTTAACATATACAGTGCCTTGCGAAAGTATTCGGCCCCCTTGAACTTTGCGACCTTTTGCCACATTTCAGGCTTCAAACATAAAGATATAAAACTGTATTTTTTTGTGAAGAATCAACAACAAGTGGGACACAATCATGAAGTGGAACGACATTTATTGGATATTTCAAACTTTTTTAACAAATCAAAAACTGAAAAATTGGGCGTGCAAAATTATTCAGCCCCCTTAAGTTAATACTTTGATGCGTCACCTTTTGCTGCGATTACAGCTGTAAGTCGCTTGGGGTATGTCTCTATCAGTTTTGCACATCGAGAGGCTGAAATTTTCCTTGCAAAACAGCTCGAGCTCAGTGAGGTTGGATGGAGAGCATTTGTGAACAGCAGTTTTCAGTTCTTTCCACAGATTCTCGATTGGATTCAGGTCTGGACTTTGACTTGGCCATTCTAACACCTGGATATGTTTATTTTTGAACCATTCCATTGTAGATTTTGCTTTATGTTTTGGATCATTGTCTTGTTGGAAGACAAATCTCCATCCCAGTCTCAGGTCTTTTGCAGACTCCATCAGGTTTTCTTCCAGAATGGTCCTGTATTTGGCTCCATCCATCTTCCCATCAATTTTAACCATCTTCCCTGTCCCTGCTGAAGAAAAGCAGGCCCAAACCATGATGCTGCCACCACCATGTTTGACAGTGGGGATGGTGTGTTCAGGGTGATGAGCTGTGTTGCTTTTACGCCAAACATAACATTTTGCATTGTTGCCAAAAAGTTCAATTTTGGTTTCATCTGACCAGAGCACCTTCTTCCACATGTTTGGTGTGTCTCCCAGGTGGCTTGTGGCAAACTTTAAACAACACTTTTTATGGATATCTTTAAGAAATGGCTTTCTTCTTGCCACTCTTCCGTAAAGGCCAGATTTGTGCAATATACGACTGATTGTTGTCCTATGGACAGAGTCTCCCACCTCAGCTGTAGATCTCTGCAGTTCATCCAGAGTGATCATGGGCCTCTTGGCTGCATCTCTGATCAGTCTTCTCCTTGTATGAGCTGAAAGTTTAGAGGGACGGCCAGGTCTTGGTAGATTTGCAGTGGTCTGATACTCCTTCCATTTCAATATTATCGCTTGCACAGTGCTCCTTGGGATGTTTAAAGCTTGGGAAATCTTTTTGTATCCAAATCCGGCTTTAAACTTCTTCACAACAGTATCTCGGGCCTGTCTGGTGTGTTCCTTGTTCTTCATGATGCTCTCTGCGCTTTTAACGGACCTCTGAGACTATCACAGTGCAGGTGCATTTATACGGAGACTTGATTACACACAGGTGGATTGTATTTATCATCATTAGTCATTTAGGTCAACATTGGATCATTCAGAGATCCTCACTGAACTTCTGGAGAGAGTTTGCTGCACTGAAAGTAAAGGGGCTGAATAATTTTGCCCAATTTTTCCGTTTTTGATTTGTTAAAAAAGTTTGAAATATCCAATAAATGTCGTTCCACTTCATGATTGTGTCCCACTTGTTGTTGATTATTCACAAAAAAATACAGTTTTAAATCTAATGTTTGAAGCCTGAAATGTGGCAAAAGGTCGCAAAGTTCAAGGGGGCCGAATACTTTCGCAAGGCACTGTATATTCAATAATATATCAGTGGAGGCAGTTGGTTTCTCATAAGAAACTATTGGAAAAATGGCTACCTCAGTATTTTACGCAACGTTTTCTCCGGGAGACACCATGCGTCCACTTGCCCTATATGGTCTCTTACAGCCATTCTCCAATGGAAATGCCTAAAAAGACGTCACAATGCTGCAGACACCTTGGGGAAAACGTAAGCTGACTGCTAGCTCCTTCACAGCCATATAAGGAGTCATTGGCATGAGGCTGTTTCAAAAAATGCGGCACTTCCTGATTGGATTTTTTTCTGGGTTTCGCCTGTAACATCAGTTCTGTGGCACTCACAGACAATATATTTGCAGGTTTGGAAACGTCAGAGTGTTTTCTTTCCAAAGCTGTCAATTATATGCATAGTCGAGCATCTTTTTGTGACAAAATATCTTGTTTAAAACAGGAACGTTTTTCATCCAAAAATTAAAATAGCGCCCCCTATATCCATGAAGTTAATACACTATAAGTGAATTGGTCAGAATAATTATGACATCTTCAAATTGGCGGACTGGATACATAAAGTGCTTTTATTTTTCTAAATGGTGAACAGATATGTATTAAAATATCCTCAAATAAAAGGTGACATTATATACTGTCACCACATATGAAACATTTGATCTCAAATCCAAAATGTTGGAGTATTGAGACACATTTAAATGTTAGCTTCACTGTCAAATAGATATGGTGTGGACTGTATCCTCAATCAATCTAAATCTGATACCTCACTGTCTGTCTTTTGACTGATGCTGCTTTTTAAACTGGTCTGGTCAGTCTACTCAAATATTGAGCAGGCAATGCTTTAATAATTTGTAATTTCAAATAATGAAACAACCATTTATTAATAGATATGGCAGGTTTCAGGACACTGATATATATGAAAATGTAGAAAAAAATATACTGCCACTATTTTCACCACCAAAGAATAGCAGTGTGGTTTTCATATGATTTGACTCTTTGCAGGCTGTCAGGCTTTCTAGTCACAGAGGAAGGCTGTGCTTCTCTGGTCTAAGCTCTGTGGTCAAATCCAGCACATTATTTATGCACAGGTAACAGCGTAAGCAGAGAAATCTGAGTGTAACAATTTAATACAATCTGTCTGTCATTTAATTTCTTCTGTGTTTGCAGACTCACTGACTGTAAACTCACAGACACATCCTGTAAAGTGTTGGCTTCAGATCTCAGTTCAAACCCCTCACACCTGAGAGAGCTGGATCTGAGTAACAATGACCTGAAGGATTCAGGAGTGGAGCTGCTCTCTGCTGGACTGGGGAATCCCCACTGTAAACTGGAGACTCTGAGGTCAGTATTCCTGTAGTTTGTCAACAAGTGGTAACTGTTCACCAGATCCACATGTGTTTACCAGGTACACATAGCCCACACCATATGAGTTTGGACAGTGAAGCTTAGTTTTATGTGTGGTGCTATGCTCCAGCATTTTGGATTTGAAATATGTTTCATATTAGGTGACAGTACAGAATGTCACCTTTTTATTTGAGGTTAATAGTGAGAGGTTAGTATGTTTTTTTGTAGCTTCTGTTATAGGTAATGGTGAGAGGTTAGCATGTATTGTTGTAGCCTCTGTTATTGGTAATGGTGAGAGGTTAGCATGTTTTGTTGTGGCCTCTGTTATTGGTAATGCTGAGAGGAGAGTATGTTTTGTTGTAGCCTCTGTAACATTCTCAATCGTTATTATTAATGATTCATTTATGATTTTTCTAAATAATGGCATCATCCGGATTAATTTAGTAGTGTTTAGAAACATGTTGTCCACTCACTAAGAAAGACATTTACTCTAGTCATCATCCACCATTTTAATATTGGACAAAACATAACCAAAACAAACTGCAAATGCAATCAATGAGTTTGAGTCATAAGCTTGATGTAGTCATTGCGTTAAAGGAATATCACACCAAATACTATTATTTTGATGACTTTAAAACACTATAAGTGAATTGGTCAGAATAATTATGACCTCTTCAAATTGGCGGACTGGATACATAAAGTGCTTTTATTGTAACGGTTTTCCTTAGGTGAAGTAGAGTCGGACCAAAATGCAGCGTTGTGATGATTCATGTTTGTTTAATGAAGGAAAAACTATACATGAATAAACTACAAAATAATGAAATGTGAAAACCGAAACAGTCCTATCTGGTGCAAACACAGAGACAGGAACAATCACCCACAAACACACAGTGAAACCCAGGCTACCTAAATATGGTTCCCAATCAGAGACAATGACTAACACCTGCCTCTGATTGAGAACCATATCAGGCCAGACATAGAAATAGACAAACAAGACATCCAACATAGAATGCCCACTCAGATCACACCCTGACCAACCAAAACATAGAAAGCAAACTATGGTCAGGGTGTGACATTTATTTTTCTAAATGGTGAACAGATATGTATTAAAATATCCTCAAATAAAAGGGGACATTATACACTGTCACCACATATGAAACATTTGATCTCAAATCCAAAATGTTGGAGTATAGAGTCACATTTAAATGTTAGCTTCACTGTCAAATAGATATGGTGTGGACTGTATCCTCAATCAATCTAAATCTGATACCTCACTGTCTGTCTTTTGACTGATGCTGCTTTTTAAACTGGTCTGGTCAGTCTACTCAAATATTGAGCAGGCAATGCTTTAATAATTTGTCATTTCAAATAATGAAACAACCATTTATTAATAGATATGGCAGGTTTCAGGACACTGATATATATGAAAATGTAGAAAAAAATATACTGCCACTATTTTCACCACCAAAGAATAGCAGTGTGGTTTTCATATGATTGGACTCTTTGCAGGCTGTCAGGCTGTCTAGTCACAGAGGAAGGCTGTGCTTCTCTGGTCTCAGCTCTCTCAAATCCAGCACATTATTTATGCACGGGTAACAGCGTAAGCAGAGAAAGCTGAGTGTAACAATTTAATACAATCTGTCTGTCATTGAATTTCTTCTGTGTTTGCAGACTCACTGACTGTAAACTCACAGACACATCCTGTGAAGTGTTGGCTTCAGATCTCAGTTCAAACCCCTCACACCTGAGAGAGCTGGACCTGAGTAACAACGACCTGCAGGATTCAGGAGTGGAGCTGCTCTCTGCTGGACTGGGGAATCCCCACTGTAAACTGGAGACTCTGAGGTCAGTATTCCTGTAGTTGGACAACAAGTGATAACTGTTCACCAGATCCACATGTGTTTACCAGACACACATAGTCCACACCATATGTGTTTGGACAGTGAAGCTTACAGTTTTATATGTGGTGCTATGCTCCAGCATTTTGGATTTGAAATATAATGTTTCATATTAGGCGACAGAACAGAATGTCACCTTTTACTTAAAGGTTTTCATACGCATACAGCCCTTGAAAAAATTAAGAGAGCACTGCAAAGTACAGAATGTACAGAATGTCACCTTTTACATTAGGTTAATGGTGAGAGGTTAGCATGTTTTGTTGTAGCCTCTTCTATTGGTAATGGTGAGAGGTAAGCATGTTTTGTTGTAGCCTCTGTTATTGGTAATGGTGAGAGGTCAGCTTGTTTTGTTGTAGCCTCTGTTATTGGTAATGGTGAGAGGTTAGTATGTTTTGTTGTAGCCTCTGTTATTGGTAATGGTGAGAGGTTAGTATGTTTTGTTGTAGCCTCTGTTATTGGTAATGGTGAGAGGTTAGCATGTTTTGTTGTAGTCTCTGTTATTGGTAATGGTGAGAGGTAAGCATGTTTTGTTGTAGCCTCTGTTATTGGTAATGGTGAGAGGTAAGCATGTTTTGTTGTAGTCTCTGTTATTGGTAATGGTGAGAGGTTAGCATGTTTTGTTGTAGCCTCTGCTATTGGTAATGGTGAGAGGTAAGCATGTTTTGTTGTAGCCTCTGTTATTGGTAATGGTGAGAGGTTAGCATGTTTTGTTGTAGCCTCTGTTATTGCAAATGGTGAGAGGTTAGCATGTTTTGTTGTAGCCTCTGTTACTGGTAATGGTGAGAGGTTAGCATGTTTTGTTGTAGCCTCTGTTATTGGTAATGGTGAGAGGTTAGCATGTGTTGTTGTAGTCTCTGTTATTGGCAATGGTGAGAGGTTAGCATGTTTTGCTGTAGCCTCTGTTATTGGTAATGGTGAGAGGTTAGCATGTTTTGTTGTAGCCTCCGTTATTGCAAATGGTGAGAGGTTAGCATGTTTTGTTGTAGCGTCTGTTAATGGTAATGGTGAGAGGTTAGCATGTTTTGTTGTAGCCTCTGTTATTGGTAATGGTGAGAGGTTAGTGTGTTGTTGTAGCCTCTGTTATTGGCAATGGTGAGAGGTTAGCATGTTTTGCTGTAGCCTCTGTTATTGGTAATGGTGAGAGGTTAGTATGTTTTGCTGTAGCCTCTGTTATTGGCAATGGTGAGAGGTTAGCATGTTTTGCTGTAGCCTCTGTTATTGGTAATGGTGAGAGGTTAGCATGTTTTGTTGTAGCCTCCGTTATTGCAAATGGTGAGAGGTTAGCATGTGTTGTTGTAGTCTCTGTTATTGGCAATGGTGAGAGGTTAGCATGTTTTGTTGTAGCTTCTGTTATTGGCAATGGTGAGAGGTTGGCATGTTTTGTTGTAGCCTCTGTTATTGGTAATGGTGAGAGGTTAACATGTTTTGTTGTGGCCTCTGTAACTTTCTCACTCATTATTATTCATGATTTATTCATGATCTTTCTCAATCATGCCGGTCACAGGCTGATATAATCATTGTGTTCAAAGAATATGGGACCAAATACTACACTTTTGACTACTTTAATACACTATAAGTTAATTGGTCAGAATAGTTGTGATTTCTTCAAATAGGGGGACTAGATACATGCATTTTTCTAAATGGTGAAACAGATATGTATTAAAATACCCTCAAATAAAAGGGGACATTATACACTGTCACCACATATGAAACATTTGATCTCAAATCCAAAATGTTGTAGTATAGAGACACATTTAAATGTTAGCTTCACTGTCAAATAGATATGGTGTGGACTGTATACTCAACCAATCTAAATCTGATACCTCACTGTCTGTCTTTTGACTGATTTTGCTTTTTAAACTGGTCTGGTCAGTCTACTCAAATATTTGTACGATACATTTTCTTTCTACAAGTAATACTTTGTTAATTTGTCTTTTCAAATAATGATACATTAATTTATGAATAGATATGGAAGGTTTCAGGACACTGATATATCTGCATATGTTGAAAAAAATATACTGCCACTATTTTCACCACCAAAGAATAGCATTGTGGTTTTAATATGATTTGACTCTTTGCAGGCTGTCAGGCTGTCTCGTCACAGAGGAAGGCTGTGCTTCTCTGGTCTCAGCTATGAGGTCAAACCCCTCACACCTGAGAGAGCTGGACCTGAGCTACAATCACCCAGGAGACTCAGGAGTCAGACTGCTCTCTGCTGGACTGGAGGATCCACACTGCAGACTGGAGAAACTCAAGTATGTAGAGGGTTTATGTCAATGTTCATTTCAGACATGTTTGACTTATTAGGCCAGTTAAGACAAACATTCTTACCATCACTTGGACAAAATTATATGTTACTGTGTGTGTGTGTGTGTGTGTGTGTGTGTGTGTGTGTGTGTGTGTGTGTGTGTGTGTGTGTGTGTGGTTGTGTGTGTGAGTTCAGGTGTATCTCTCAATGACTGTCTATTCTTCTGCTTACCACTACAGTGTGGAACATGGTGGAGAGAACACAATGAAACCTGGGCTTAGAAAATGTAAGTGTTGACTGCTGTGAAGAATATGACTAAGAATAAGTCTTAATTCAAGTTAAGTCAAAGTCAAAGACCACCATCATTACTTACCTGGTCATATTAAATATCAGCTGTAGTTCTACAGAAGCAGAAATCAGGGACACCAACGTTTACAAAGAGTTGCTTTGACAATGTGTGTGTCTGTGTGTGTGGCGTGTTTGTGTTACATAAGAAATGTGTGTTTGTGTTCATGAGTCCAGTGTGTGTGTGTCTGTGTATGTATATGTGTGGGGTTACATAAGTAATATGTGTTTGTGGTAATGTATACAGGTGCGTGTGTGTGTCCAGTGTGTGTGATACGTTAGAAGTGTGTGTTTGTGTTCATGATGCATACAGTTCAGTGAGTGTGTGGCACGTTCGTGTTACGTAAGACGTGTGTGTGTTTAGGATGTGTGTGTGTGTGGTGTGTGTGTGTGTGTGTAATTAATGCTAATAAGCGTGTTTTATATTACCATACAGCATTACATGTGATCATTCAGCAAGTCTCAAGTTACCCTAACTTCTCCTTTTGATACCTAGAAACATCTACATTAAATGAATGAGTGAAAAGTGAGTTAACATTCTAATGTGAATAATGATGATTTCTAATATTGTGTCTGGTTTCATCCGTCAGATGTCTGTGATCTCACACTGGACCTAAACACAGTAAACAGACACCTCTCTCTGTCTGAGGATAACAAAAAGGTGACATGGAGGAGAGAGAAGCAGCCGTATCCTGATCACCCAGAGAGATTTGAGGACTGTAGACAGGTGCTGTGTAGAGAGGGTCTGACTGGGCGCTGTTACTGGGAGGTAAAGTGTAGTGGGAGAAGGACTGTTTTAGGAGTGACATATAAAGGAATCAGCAGGAGAGGAAAGGGTAATGACTGTTGGCTTGGATACAATGACAAGTCCTGGAGTCTGATCTGCTCTGACAACAGTTACATTGCCAGGCACAATAATAATCCCACTACTATAGATGTGCCCTCCTCCAGCTCCCACAGTGTAGGAGTGTATCTGGACTGGCCAGCCGGCACTCTGTCCTTCTATAGAGCCTCCTCTGACACACTGACCCACCTTATCACATTCACCTCCACATTCACTGAGCCCCTCTATCCAGGGTTTAGGGTTTGGGGTGATGGCGACTCAGTGTCCCTGAAATAATAACCTGACACACACACACACTGGACACACACATACACTGACACACGCACACTGGACACACACACACACACTGGACACACACACACACACTGGACACATACACACACTGACACACTGTTAGAGGAATTCTAAATTCCTATATGTTTTGTAACCAAAACCAAATTCGCACTCTCTCTATTTCATTAATGAGTTGTAAATTCATTAATTATGCATGAAATAGATCGAGACCAGTCTTAAAAGTCAGGTAACAGCGTTTAATTCAAGTGAGTACTGACCAAAAATACAAAGAACCTTACATTTTAAAGAGACAACATAAAATGACATCATCAGTTTCTCACACCCTCTCCGATCCACACAATAGCGCGGTGTCTTCAGGTCTGGAGATCTTCTTCTACTCCCCTCATAAAACAAACGTTCCAATCTGTCTAAAAGATAAACTTTTCTCCACTGATGGAACATCAAACAACCATTCTTATCTGTCTGAAAGGATATATGCCCTCCTTCTCCCTTTCCCACAAGGTACAGACAATTAATTCGTATTACTTACATTTTCAGTAACAGCTTAACCAAGAGCCCATACATTTCATACCATAACATAATAGTATTAAAATAAATGGTTCTAATTTAAATGTATACATAATTAATCATTTCAACCATAATTTCCTCCAACACACACGCACACTGAAAACACACTGGACACACACACACACACACTGGACATACACACACAGACACTGGAAACACACACACACACAACCATTGGACACACACACACACAATGAACACACACACACTGGACACACACAACCACACACACACACACGCACACACACACACACACATTGCACACATATACACGAACACACACACACATTGGGCACACACATACACACTGGGCGCACACGCACACAAACTGGAACACACACAAATACACACACAAACTGGACACACACACACAAACACTGGACACACACACACTGGACACACACATTGGACACACACACACACACACACACACACACACACACTGGACACACACATTGGACACACACACACACACACACTCTGAAAACACACACACAACCACACACACACATTGGACAAACACACAAATACACACACAAACTGGACACACATACACACACACACTGGACACACACACACACACACACACACACAACCACACACACACATTGGACACACACACAAATACATACACAAACTGGACACACACACACACACACACACACTGGACACACACACACACACACACACACACACACACACACACAACCATTGGACACACACACACACACACAACCATTGGACACACACACACACAATGAACACACACACACTGGACACACACAACCACACACACACACACACATTGCACACATATACACGAACACACACACACACATTGGGCACACACGCACACAAACTGGATACACACACAAATACACACACAAACTGGACACACACACACAAACACTGGACACACACACTGGACACACACATTGGACACACACACACACACACACAACCACACACACACATTGGACACACACACGAATACACACACAAACTGGACACACATACACACACACACACACACACTGGACACACACACACACACACACACACACACACACATACACACAAGACACACACACACAACCACACACACACACATTGGACACACACAAATACATACACAAACTGGACACACACACACACACACACACACTGGACACACACACACACCCATTGGACACCCACACCCACACTGGACACACTGAAAACACATATACACAAACACTGGACACACACACACATGCACACACAAGCACACATACACTGGGCACACACACACACAAACACTGGACACACACACACAGGACACACACACACACACACAACCACACACACACATTGGACACACACACAAATACACACACAAATTGGACCCCCCCCCCCCCCCCCCACACACACACACACACACACACACTGGACACACACACACACACACATTGGACACACACACACACTGGACACACAAACACTGGACACACGCACACACACTGAAAACACACACACAAACACTAGACACACAGACACACACACACTGGACACACACAAACATTGGACACACACACACAGGACACACACACACACACACAACCACACACACACATTGGACATTGTTATAGAAATTCACACGATTTATTTGTTTAAGGTAATGGTAAAATAACCTTAACATTGGACAAACACGCACAAACACACACAAACTGGACACACAAACACTGGTCACACAAACACTGGTCACACACACATATGACACACACACAACCCGAACACATAGACACACACTGGACACACACGCACACACACTGGACACATACACACACACTGGACACATAAACACTGGACACACACACTTGATACACACACACACACACACACACACACTGATATACACACAAGACACACACACACATAGAACACACACACACACACTGGACACACACACAAACACACACACAGGAGACACACACACACTGGACACACACACAAACACACACACACACACAGTGGACACACACACTGGACACACACACTGATATAAACACAACCTGGACACACACACACACACACTGACACACACACACACACACTGGACACACACACACACACACTGGACACACACCGATACACACACACACACTAGACACACACACATACTGATCTCAGACACACACATTGATACACACACACACTGGATACACAAACACACACACTGATACACACACACACTGGACACACACACACACACACACTGACACACACACACACACACTGGACACACACACACTGGACACAAACACTCTGGACACACAAACACTGGACACACACTGATACACACACACACACTGGACACACACACATACTGAACTCTCACACACACACTGATACACACACACACACTGGACACACACACACACACATACACACACCCACACACACTGGACACACACACACTGCACAGACACACACTGGACATACATTCTGGACTCACACACACACACTGACACACACATTGGACACACACACTGGACACACACTGACACACACACACACACACACACACAGAATGAACACACAAACACACTGACACAAACACTGGACACACAGACACACAGACACACGACACACACACCCACCCACACCTTCAAATGAGGACCATCATTTCTGATAGAATTGGTAACAAACAAACACTTCATTCCAGCACTAAGTGGTCCCACAAACACAGAGGTGAAAATATTACAGGAATATTCTGCAAATGTTGATGAAGCCCTCATTTAACACACCCAAAACAACATGCAGTCTTTCCACAAGACTCCCATGAAGTTATAGTGTGACGTTATGAGTTGACGTTAAAGTAACATTCTCGGAACATACTGCACTTGTTTTATACTGTTTTAGATGGATCCTCTGTTTATCATCTTGGTTTATACTGTTTTAGATGGATCCTCTGTTTATCATCTTGGTTTATACTGTTTTAGATGGATCCTCTGTTTATCATCTTGGTTTATACTGTTTTAGATGGATCCTCTGTTTATCATCTTGGTTTATACTGTTTTAGATGGATCCTCTGTTTATCATCTTGGTTTATACTGTTTTAGATGGATCCTCTGTTTATCATCTTGGTTTATACTGTTTTAGATGGATCCTCTGTTTATCATCTTGGTTTATACTGTTTTAGATGGATCCTCTGTTTATCATCTTGGTTTGTACTGTTTTAGATGGATCCTCTGTTTATCATCTTGGTTTATACTGTTTTAGATGGATCCTCTGTTTACCATCTTGGTTTATACTGTTTTAGATGGATCCTCTGTTTATCATCTTGGTTTATACTGTTTTAGATGGAGCCTCTGTTTATCATCTTGGTTTATACTGTTTTAGATGGATCCTCTGTTTATCATCTTGGTTTATACTGTTTTAGATGGATCCTCTGTTTATCATCTTGGTTTATACTGTTTTAGATGGATCCTCTGTTTATCATCTTGGTTTATACTGTTTTAGATGGAACCTCTGTTTATCATATTGGTTTATACTGTTTTAGATGGATCCTCTGTTTAAACATTTAAACTCCGTTAACATACCAATGTGATAATTTGTTGTACGTCTTTTATGTTGAATAACAAATTCCATTATATATGGACATACTTTCCATAGTTGTACACGAGTACATGGATATATTGTACTTTTCTTAATAAAACATACTTGAAAGAAGAAAAAGCCTTTTAATTGTGAAAACAGTACTTTGTTATCGACTCTTCATTGCCTCTGCCAGTCGCAGGTTGATGTTTGTCATGAATCTTGACCTGGAGGCAGAACTGCGCGATTTCCTCTAGATATGCCAGCTGCAAAGTCAAAATTGGCTGTGGATGTTGTTTTATGGTCTTAATTTAAGGGAAGGATTAGCAGTGTGGTTAGGGTTAAGGTTAGAATTTAAATCATATTTTATTACTTTGTGCCTGTGCCAGCTAGTGACCACTTTGCTGAACTGCCTCCAGGGCAAAATTCATGACAATAAATGCCAACCTGCCTCCCAGTCATCCCCTCCTTATCTTTACAAGGCTGCAGAACATACAAGCTAGTGATGTGGGGGTTCTCTCATAACCCTCAGACCCCAGGTGGGTAGATGGCAGGTTGAATAAAGAGAAGATAGTGATGTGGGGGTTCTCTCATAACCCCAGTCCCCAGGTGGGTAGATGGCAGGTTGAATAAAGAGAAGCTAGTGATGTGGGGGTTCTCTCATAACCCTCAGTCCCCAGCTGGGTAGATGGCAGGTTGAATAAATAGAAGATAGTGATGTGGGGGTTCTCTCATAACCCTCAGTCCCCAGGTGGGTAGATGGCAGGTTGAATAAAGAGAAGCTAGTGATGTGGGGGTTCTCTCATAACCCTCAGTCCCCAGGTGGGTAGATGGCAGGTTGAATAAAGAGAAGCTAGTGATGTGGGGGTTCTCTCATAACCCTCAGTCCCCAGGTGGGTAGATGGCAGGTTGAATAAAGAGAAGCTAGTGATGTGGGGGTTCTCTCATAACCCTCAGTCCCCAGGTGGGTAGATGGCAGGTTGAATAAAGAGAAGCTAGTGATGTGGGGGTTCTCTCATAACCCTCAGTCCCCAGGTGGGTAGATGGCAGGTTGAATAAAGAGAAGCTAGTGATGTGGGGGTTCTCTCATAACCCTCAGTCCCCAGGTGGGTAGATGGCAGGTTGAATAAAGAGAAGCTAGTGATGTGGGGGTTCTCTCATAACCCTCAGTCCCCAGGTGGGTAGATGGCAGGTTGAATAAAGAGAAGATAGTGATGTGGGGGTTCTCTCATACCCCTCAGTCCCCAGGTGGGTAGATGGCAGGTTGAATAAAGAGAAGCTAGTGATGTGGGGGTTCTCTCATAACCCTCAGTCCCCAGGTGGGTAGATGGCAGGTTGAATAAAGAGAAGATAGTGATGTGGGGGTTCTCTCATAACCCTCAGTCCCCAGGTGGGTAGATGGCAGGTTGAATAAAGAGAAGCTAGTGATGTGGGGGTTCTCTCATAACCCTCAGTCCCCAGGTGGGTAGATGGCAGGTTGAATAAATAGAAGATAGTGATGTGGGGGTTCTCTCATAACCCTCAGTCCCCAGGTGGGTAGATGGCAGGTTGAATAAATAGAAGATAGTGATGTGGGGGTTCTCTCATAACCCTCAGTCCCCAGGTGGGTAGATGGCAGGTTGAATAAAGAGAAGCTAGTGATGTGGGGGTTCTCTCATAACCCTCAGTCCCCAGGTGGGTAGATGGCAGGTTGAATAAATAGAAGATAGTGATGTGGGGGTTCTCTCATAACCCTCAGTCCCCAGGTGGGTAGATGGCAGGTTGAATAAATAGAAGATAGTGATGTGGGGGTTCTCTCATAACCCTCAGTCCCCAGGTGGGTAGATGGCAGGTTGAATAAAGAGAAGCTAGTGATGTGGGGGTTCTCTCATAACCCTCAGTCCCCAGGTGGGTAGATGGCAGGTTGAATAAATAGAAGATAGTGATGTGGGGGTTCTCTCATAACCCTCAGTCCCCAGCTGGGTAGATGGCAGGTTGAATAAATAGAAGATAGTGATGTGGGGGTTCTCTCATAACCCTCAGTCCCCAGGTGGGTAGATGGCAGGTTGAATAAATAGAAGATAGTGATGTGGGGGTTCTCTCATAACCCTCAGTCCCCAGGTGGGTAGATGGCAGGTTGAATAAAGAGAAGCTAGTGATGTGGGGGTTCTCTCATAACCCTCAGTCCCCAGGTGGGTAGATGGCAGGTTGAATAAATAGAAGATAGTGATGTGGGGGTTCTCTCATAACCCTCAGTCCCCAGGTGGGTAGATGGCAGGTTGAATAAAGAGAAGCTAGTGATGTGGGGGTTCTCTCATAACCCTCAGTCCCCAGGTGGGTAGATGGCAGGTTGAATAAAGAGAAGCTAGTGATGTGGGGGTTCTCTCATAACCCTCAGTCCCCAGGTGGGTAGATGGCAGGTTGAATAAAGAGAAGATAGTGATGTGGGGGTTCTCTCATAACCCTCAGTCCCCAGGTGGGTAGATGGCAGGTTGAATAAATAGAAGATAGTGATGTGGGGGTTCTCTCATAACCCTCAGTCCCCAGGTGGGTAGATGGCAGGTTGAATAAATAGAAGATAGTGATGTGGGGGTTCTCTCATAACCCTCAGTCCCCAGGTGGGTAGATGGCAGGTTGAATAAAGAGAAGCTAGTGATGTGGGGGTTCTCTCATAACCCTCAGTCCCCAGGTGGGTAGATGGCAGGTTGAATAAAGAGAAGCTAGTGATGTGGGGGTTCTCTCATAACCCTCAGTCCCCAGGTGGGTAGATGGCAGGTTGAATAAAGAGAAAACAATAGGCTATATAACTAAATGTATAAGTATTGTGCAATTTACACTAAGTGTACAAAACATTATGAACACCTGCTCTTTCCATGACAGACTTACCAGGTGAATCCAGGTGAAAGCTATGATACCTTATTGATGTCACTTGCAGATGAAGGGGACGGGTTAAAGAAGGATTTTTAAGCCTGTAGACAATTGAGACATGGATTGTGTATGTGTGCCATTCAGAGGGTGAATGACCAAAACAATATATTTATGGTCCTTTGAATGAGGTATGGTAGTAGGTACCAGGCGCACCGGTTTGTGTCAAGAACTGTAACGCTGCTGGGTATTTCACGCTCATGTTCCACCACTGGAAGGACATCCAGCCAACTTGACAACTGTGGGAAGCATTGGAGTCAACATGGGCCGTCTAGGCTTTAGTTTAGACAGGCTAGTGTAGACGTCTGGGTGGACTGCTCTAGTTTAGACAGATTAGTGTAGACGTCTGGGCTCTATTTTAGAGAGACTAGTGTAGATGTTTGGGTGGACTGCTCTAGTTTAGACAGGCTAGTGTAGACGTCTGGGTGGACTGCTCTAGTTTAGACAGGCTAGAGTGGACGTCTGGGTGGGACTGCTCTAGTTTAGACAGGCTAGCGTAGATGTCTGGGTGGACTGCTCTAGTTTAGACAGGCTAGCGTAGACGTCTGGGTGCACTAATCTAGTTTAGACAGACTAGCGTAGACGTCTGGGATCTAGTTTAGACAGGCTATCGTAGATGTCTGGGTGCACTAATCTAGTTTAGACAGGCTAGCGTAGATAGCTGGGTGGACTGCTCTAGTTTATACAGGCTAGCGTAGACGTCTGGGTGGACTGCTCTAGTTTAGACAGGCTAGCGTAGACGTCTGGGTGGGGCTTCTCTAGTTTAGACAGGCTAGCGTAGATGTCTGGGTGGACTGCTCTAGTTTAGACAGGCTAGCGTAGACGTCTGGGTACTAGTTTAGACAGGCTAGTGTAGACGTCTGGGCTCTAGTTTAGACAGGCTAGCGTAGACGTCTGGGTGAACTGCTCTAGTTTAGACAGGCTAGCGTAGACAGCTGGGTGGACTGCTCTAGTTTAGACAGGCTAGCGTAGACGGCTGGGTGAACTGCTCTAGTTTAGACAGGCTAGCGTAGACGTCTGGGTGAACTGCTCTAGTTTAGACAGGCTAGCGTAGACGGCTGGGTGGACTGCTCTAGTTTAGACAGGCTAGCGTAGACGGCTGGGTGGACTGCTCTAGTTTAGACAGGCTAGCGTTGACGTCTGGGTGAACTGCTCTAGTTTAGACAGGCTAGCGTAGACGGCTAGGTGGACTGCTCTAGTTTAGACAGGCTAGCGTAGACGTCTGGGTGAACTGCTCTAGTTTAGACAGGCTAGCGTAGACGGCTGGGTGGACTGCTCTAGTTTAGACAGGCTAGCGTAGACGTCTGGGTGGACTGCTCTAGTTTAGACAGGCTAGCGTTGACGTCTGGGTGAACTGCTCTAGTTTAGACAGGCTAGCGTTGACGTCTGGGTGAACTGCTCTAGTTTAGACAGGCTAGCGTTGACGTCTGGGTGAACTGCTCTAGTTTAGACAGGCTAGCGTAGACGTCTGGGTGTGTGGAAGCTCTGTTCCTTGATGTGTATTTTTGAAGCAGTAGCCTTGATGCTTCTCCCTCCCTCCTCCTATTGAACAGCATCATGTCTGTGAACAGGCTGTGATTCAGCCTTATCCAGCTTTAGGATTGGTTTGTATAGTTGTTGTATTGAGTCATCTTCCACACCTCTGAGATGAGTATGACGTTTCTTTACATCTTCTGTAAGGGGAATGAAGTCATCTTTGTTCCACTGAGCTGCTTGGTAGTACAGTATATACATATGAGATGAGTAATGTAGGGTATGTCAACATTATAGCTGGTTTAATAGTACTACTTGTTCCAGCTTGGTATAGAGTACAGTATATACATATGAGATGAGTAATGTAGGGTAACATTATAGCTGGTTTAATAGTACTATGTGTTCCAGCTTGGTATAGAGTACAGTATATACATATGAGATGAGTAATGTAGGGTATATAAACATTATAGCTGGTTTAATAGTACTATGTGTTCCAGCTTGGTATAGAGTACAGTATATACATATGAGATGAGTAATGTAGGGTATATAAACATTATAGCTGGTTTAATAGTACTATGTGTTCCAGCTTGGTATAGAGTACAGTATATACATATGAGATGAGACTGGGAGATGCGCCCTGATGGGTCAACTTATTCACCCAGCACACTGGCAAGTTGTTACCCACTCAGTTGGGGAACACCAACTGAGAGGGGTGTTCATGGTGTTGATCAGGTTTCTTTTTCTACCAATATCATGTTGTTGAGTGAAGACTCACCCCTCCTGAGAGGGGTCCCTGAATGCCTATGGGCAAGGGACAAGTATGATTTTGGGAGAATAAAGGGAGCTGAGCCAATGGTAGTCACTCCTAAAGATACCAGGCGCCCGTCTAGAGCACAATATCCACTTAGTAATGAGGCAATAGCAGGTATTACACCTGTTCATGCATCCTTGTTAGCTAATGGTGCTTTAATTCCCTGTCCAGAATCACCCTGTAACACCCCTATCTTGCCTGTTAGAAAACCTTCAGGTGAATGAGGCAGTTTTTGCCCGTGCCCCGGTGGTTCCTAATGTTACTACACTGTTGGGGGCGGTACCACCCACAGAGTGGTTCTCTGTGATTGATTTGACAAATGCATTTTTCAGTATTCCAGTGGCACCAGAATCTCAGTTCTGGTTTGCTTTCACGTTTCTAGGAAAGCGTTTTACTTGGACCGTGGCTCCAATGGGTTACGTGGAATCCGCCGCAACTTTTACAGCGGCTTTAGCACAAAATCTGGAGGGTTTTATACCCCCTGAGGGCAGCACTCTGATTCAGTATGTGGATGATTTGGTCGGGCCTGGTTAATACTTATGACCATACCGGCCTGAATACGCATTTCCTGATTGGAGAAGTGACGACAGGTGCGAGTGTCTGAGCTGTGAGTGAGTGTTTGCTGGAGAGTGTTTGCTCAAGAGCTATTTTTGTTAAATTAATTAATTAGTTTTTGCAATATAATTTATTATTTTCTTTAGTTGAATAGTTTAAAGTTTGGTTAGTCTTCCCCCTTGCAGTTTTTCTGCTTGGGGGAGAGGTTTTTTGGATTTATTTTTTTACTATGACGGACAACATGGAAAAGACAAACGGAATGGACAAAGACAACGAAAAAGGCGCAACGGAAGAAAAATGAAGATAACGAAGGAATGAAATATGGAAAAGAATACACGGTGGCAATTAAGTTGGAAGGAGAAGACAAAGTGACGACAATGGAACTACTAAGAGCAATTAAGGAGGTGTGTGGAGAGGTGGTGGGATGCCGAATGAAAGGAGAAAAGAAGTATGAAATTACGATGAGAAATGAAAGGGGAAAAGAACGGTTAATGGATGGATTGCGAATAAAGGACACAAGGATTCTGGCGAGAGATATTAATGTGAAGGAATTGGTGGTGTCTTTTATGAATCTCCCAGTATACGTAGCAGCTGGGGAGTGACGGCCATCTCGGAGATAAGGAGGAGAGTTTGGCCAGGAACGGAGGTGGTTGACGGGACACGTTTCTGCAAGGTCAAGTTCACAGAAAAAGAGACATCATTACCTTATTCTACAAGAATTGAGACGTTGGAGGGAGCAGAATATTTCCGAGTCATTCATGACAAAAAGGTCAGAGTGTGTCGTATGTGTATTCAACCCGGGCACATAGTTAAAGACTGCCCGGAATTTCAGTGTTTTAAGTGTGGCAATCAAGGACACTATGCGAGAGAATGTGATGGAGAGAAGGAAAGGAATTTTTGTGGTGGATGCAGAAAGAGATTGGCGGAGTGCAACTGGAGAGGTTGGGGCTGAAGAGGGGAGTCAAACAATATTCGAGGAAGCAGTGGTATTGTCGCAAGAAGGAGAAGAAGATGGAGGAGAGGACGTGGTGGAAGGTGGAGAGACGGAGGAAGGAAGAAGGAAGATAAATGAAATTGGGAGCAGTATGGACTCAGAAATAAGAAGGAGTTTTCAGGAGGAGGGGGGGGAGTGGACTGGGGGGAAGCACGGGGGGCTCACAGGTTTTGGGGGAAAGCACAGCAATAACAAGTAGCTTGGGGGGTGAAGAAATGGAGGGGGTTATGGAGTTGATGACAATACCAGAGACGGCGATGAGCACGGGGAGCACAACGACTATACCAGAAGTGGAGATGAATACGGGGAGCACAACGGAGGTGGATGCCAAGAGTGGGAGTTGGCTGGATAACATGGACTTGGAGATATCGGACACGGATGATGGGCAAAAGATGGAAAGAACGAGGGAAGGATACAGGAAGAGGAAAGCGGTGGGAAGAGGGGGAGAGAAAGGGTGGAAGAAGAAAGAAACTGGATAACAGGTAGAGGATAATGAAATTATATTTAATTATTTTATTATTTATTAGAATGGTCAATATAATGTCAATAAATGCAAATGGTTTGAGAACAATGGGAAAATTTAATAGAATAGTCCAAATGAAGAATTCAGATATTTTATGTATTCAAGAAACACACTGGGATAATGTTTGTGTTTTAGAAGTAAAAAAAAAAGAGGGATTTTATTTATGTAAATAATGGCAGAGGGAATTCAAGTGGGGTTGCAATTTTATTAAGGAAGGATGTAGGTGAAAATGTGAAGAAGATATATAATGATAATAATGGGAGGATTTTAATTTTGGATTTTGAATATATGAATAGGGTTTTTAGGATTATAAATATTTATGCGCCGAATAATGAGAGAGCGAAGGAATTTATTTTTAGAATTAGGGAAATGGTGCAAGGGTAATTGTATTTTAGTTGGGGATTTTAATGTTAAAATGAATAGATTAGATATGTCAAGGGGAGCTATTTTTAGAAGTGACGTATCGAGGGGGGTTTTAAGGAAGATTGTGTGTGAAAACAGTCTGATTGATATATGGAGAGACGAGAACCCGAATAAGAGGTTTTTCTAGAAGGCAGGTGGTTTTAGGAGAGTTGAAACAGACACGGATAGATCTGGTTTTAGTAAATGAAGGGTTAAGGAATTTTATGAAGGATATTAATTATATTTTTACAACTTTTAGTGATCATGCTGGGTTAACATTTTCGGTGGGGTTAGATAAGGAAGGGAAAGGGGGAGGAATATGGTGCATGAATGCAGGGTATCTAGGTGATGAAGAATATGGAATACAGCTTAAATCTTTGATAGAACATGAAATGAAGGATAAGCAAAAAGGGAATGATAAGTGTCAGTGGTGGGAAAATGTAAAGAAAAAAATAAAAGGTTTTAGTATTAGATATGCAAGGAAGAAGAGGAGTAGGATGACAAGAGAAGAACATTTTTTAAGAGAAGAATTGAATGAAGAAATGAGGAAATGTGATATTGATCCTATTTATAATATTGAAAGGTTTTTAGATTTAAAGGCACAATTGAGCAAATGTGAAATAGATAAGTGTAAGGGGGCATCTATTAGAAGTAGGGCAAAGTATGTGCTAGAAGGGGAGAAATGTACGTCTTTTTTTCTTGGTTTAGAGAAAACTAAACAGACGAAATCATATATTAGTGAGATAGAAAATGTAAAGGGTGAAGTGGTAAATGATTATGTTGAGATATTAGAAACCGTACAGAATTTTTATAAGGATTTATTTAAGAAAGGGGAGGTGGATGAGGGGTGTGTAAAGGAGATTTTAGGTAGTGTGGATGTGCAAATTGGTGTTGAGGATAAGCAAAGATGTGATAGGAAGATAACAGTGGATGAAGTGAAAGATGCAATTAAGGGTTTAAAAATAAATAAAAGTCCTGGAGTAGATGGACTAATTGCAGAGTTTTATAAAATGTATGAAAGTTTTTTAGCACCGATTTTAATGGAAGTGTATCAATATATGGAAGATAATAATACTGTTTCAGACTCCATGGTGACAGGGCTGATAACGATTTTATATAAAAATAAGGGGAGCAAATTCAAATTGGAGAATTATAGGCCAATTAGTTTATTAAACTCAGATTATAAGATTTTAGCTAAGATATTGGCAAATAGGATGAAGATGGTTTTAAATTATATTATAGCACCTACACAAAATTATAGTGTGCCTGGAAGAGACATAGCTGATACTATTATCACACTTAAAAATGTGATAAATAAAATGAATAGCGATAAGAGAGGGGGAATTGTTTTAAGTATAGATTTTAATAAAGCTTTTGACAGGGTGGAACATGATTTTATGTTTAGGGTACTGGAAAAATATGGGTTTGGAAACAGAATAATAGGATGGATAAAATTATTATATAGAAAGGCAAAAAGTAGAGTAAAATGTAATGGGGTTTTAACAGATTATTTTATTCTTGAGAGATCGGTGAGACAGGGGTGCCCTTTATCAGCATTATTGTATGTTTTATCGGTAGAACCCTTAGCAGCATACCTTAAAAAATATAATTTTATAAATTGTGTAGAGACTCCGTAAGGAGGTTTTAGTTTAATTCATCAATATGCAGACGATACCACAATAACAGTTAGAGATGAGGGAAGTGTTAAAAGGGTGATGGAGTGTTTTAAAGTATATGAGCAAGCCTCAGGAGCAAAAGTGAATATGAAGAAGTCAGTAATAATGTATGTTGGGAAGATTAATGAGGGGATTTTTCCTTTTAAAAGGGTAAATGATTATTTTAAGGTGTTAGGTGTGTTTCTAGGGGTGAAGGAACAGGAAGCTAGGGATCTGACATGGAGTGGTGTAATAAATAAAGTTAGAAAGGTGGTAAATATGTGGAGGGGAAGGTCTTTGAAATTAAAAGGGAAAGTAATTGTTGTAAATTCCTTGCTGATGTCAATTTTTATTCATGTCATGAATGTTTTAGACGTACCAGAATGGGTTTTATCGGAAATAAATAAGATTTTAGTTGATTTTTTATGGGATGGGAAAGGAAAGAAAATTTCTTTTAAAACTTTGATTGCAGGTTATGAGGAGGGGGGTTTGAAGTTGGTGGATTTAAATGTGAGGAAAAAAGCAATTAGAGTCAAAATGGTACGTAAATATTTATATGGTGAATTAGATTATGGATGGAAAATATTTTTTAAGGAGTATTTGCAGGAGGCTGGGAGGATGGGGGACAAAGGTTATTGATGTGTATGAAAAAGGAAATGTTGGGTAATATACCTTTGTTTTATAGAGAAGTGTTTGAGGCTTGGGGGGAGTTTTTACCAAATATTTATTATGAGTGTACCATTTTAGACAATATTTTAAATCAGCCAATTTTTTTAAATCCCAAGATACAGTATAATAATAAGATGTTGTTTTGTAAATATTTTATGAGGGCTGGGATGAGACAGATTGGGGACATTTTATATGAGGTCATTCCGGGGTTCCTTCCATGTGAGGCAATATTTGATAATGTGGATGAAGAAAATGATGAAATAAGTAGAACTACTGTGGAGAACATGTATAAGAGAATATTAGGATGTCTTCCTGGGGAGTGGGGTGTGTTAATAAATAAAGAGGTGGCTACAAGAGCTAAGGGTTTACCGGTTTTATATTATGAAAGTAATGGGAAGAAGTATGATTTGTCAGGTTTGAAAGTTAAAAAGGTTTATGAAAAATGTATTTTAAGAGAGATAAAAACTCCTGCTTTGGAAAAAGTGTGGTCTAGGGTGTTTGCAAATATAGATGTGAAATCAATATGGAAGAATGTAAATGTAAAATATAATTCTATAGAATGTGAAGACAATGATTTTAAATTGAAACATAATAGGATATTTACGAACGTGGTTTTACATCAGATAAATAGAGATGTTAAAAGAGAATGTGATATTTGTGGTACGGGGGTGGAAAATTTTATGCACTTTTTTGTTGAATGTAGTAGATTAGAAGAGTTTCATAAGTTTTTAAAGGGGATTTTAGTACAACATTGGGGAGAAGAGATTGTTGCTGGGGTTGAGTGGAAGAGGTTGTTTCTTTTTGGTTTAACTGGGAAAAGCAAAGTTTTTAATTTTAATTTGATGAATTTTGTTCTTAGCCATGCCAGATACGCTGTAAGACTAAGAAGGAATTTGGGACATTATGAAGGAAAAATTGTGAGTGTGGAGGTTTTATTTAGAAGTATTTTAGAGAAAGATATAGAAGTAATATATAAATATGGTGGATGTAATTTTGAAAAATTGTTTGTGTGGGGGAGCACTTTTATTGAGTCGAATGGAAAAATTGGTTTTAATTATTAATTGGTTTTGGTGGATGATTGGGGTTTTAACTTTTTTTCTATTTTTTTTTTTTTTTGACTGAATGTTGTAAATATTATGTGTTTTTTCATAATAAAAGAAAAAAAAAAATACACCTGATCTCGTCTGATCTTGGAAGCTAAGCAGGGTTGGGCCTGGTTAGTACTTGGATGGGAGACCGTCTTGGAATACCAGGTGCTGTAAGCTTTTGTCACTGCCTTGAAGAATTTCAACTCTTTGTCCGTTTTTTCCCACAAGGCTGAAATATGTGCCCTCGCTTTGAAATAAGTAAGCAAGGTTAGTTTGTTTTTCATCCAACAATCTGTGCTACAAATTATGGCTACAGTATATGCAATTTCTTCCACTTTTTGAGTGACACAAAGATGCTTATCTAAATGGTGAAAATGCAACAGCTGTTAATCAGACTCACTTTGACTTTATATAGTGCACCAAGAGATAATTTCTCGCTTATGACCACACCGGCCTGAGAACGCCTGATCTCGTCTGATCTCGGAATCTACAAACACCCTAGAATAAGTAAAACACACATATCACCCATGTCACACCCTGACCTAACCAAAATAATAAAGAAAACAAAGAATACTAAGGTCAGGACAGCGAAAGCAATCCAAGCGTTTGTGTAAGTTTATCGATCGCTCGACAAAACCTTAAGTACACTTAGCATCAAGTAGCTCGGTTATTTTTATATCCAAAATACCTCCGTTTGTTTGGCGCGTTATGTTCAGAAATTCACAGGAAAGAGCGGTCACGACAACGTGGACAAATTCCAAATAGTTTCCATAATGTCCACAGAAACATGTCAAACGTTTTTTATAATCAATCCTCAGGTTTAAAAAATATATATAATCGATAATATATCAACCACAAATGTCTTTCACAGTAGGAGAGGGAAAAGCAATAGCTCTCCAAACGCTGTTGCGCGAGCAAAACTCATGTGACCACTTGCCGCAATGTTATCTTTCTGGCTCATTTTTCAAAATAAAAGCCTGAAACTATGTCTGAAGACTGTTGACACCCTGAGGAAGCGATAGGAAAAGGAATCTGCTTGATATCCCTTTAAATGGAGCAAAGGGAGGGCTATGGAACATAACATAAAATAGAAGCCACTTCCTGTTTTGATTTTCCTCAGGGTTTCGCCTGCAATATCAGTTCTGTTATACTCACAGACAATTACCCCACTCTTCCACCAAGGCACCTGCAAGTACTCAGACATTTCTGTGGGGAATGGCCCTAGCTCTCACCCTCCAATACAACAGGTCCCAGATGTGCTCAATGGGATTGAGATCCGGGCTCTTCACTGACCATGGCAGAACACTAATATCCCTGTCTTGCAGGAAATCATGCACAGAACGAGCAGTATGGCAGGTGTCATTGTCATGCTGGAGGGTCATGTCAGGATGAGCCTGCAGGCAGGGTACCACATGAGGGAGGAGGATGTCTTCCCTGTAATACATAGCGTTGAGACTGCCTGCAATGACAACAAGCTTAGTCTGATGATGCTGTGACACACTGCGTCAGACCATGACGGACCCTCCACCTCCAAATCGATCTCGCTCCAGAGTACAGGCCTCGGTGTAATGCTCATTCCTTCAACGATAAATGTAAATCCGACCATCCCCCCTGGTGAGACAACACCGCGACTCGTCAGTGAAGAGCACTATTTGGCAGTCCTGTCTGGTCCAGCGACGGTGGGTTTGTGCCCATAGGTGACGCTGTTGCCGGTGATGTCTAATGAGGACCTGCCTTACAACAGGCCTACAAGCCCTCAGTTCAGCCTCTCAGCTTATTGCGGAAAGTCTGAGCACTGATGTAGGGATTGTGCGTGGGAAACATGGGAAACAGTGTTTAAACCCTTTACAATGAAGATCTGTGAAGTTACTTGGATTTTTACAAATTATCTTTGAAAGACAGGGTCCTAAAAAAGGGGCGTTTAATTTTTTTGCTGAGTTTATATATATATATAGTATTTACAAATTCACCACATTTATGATTTTATATGGGAATCAAAAAGCTTTCATGAACGTTCACCATGTGCTGATGTGCTCAGCACTGTCAACAGACCCCATTATGACATCACAATGTAATGGAAGCCTTGCCATGATATCATTGCTGGTTCCATCTGACAAGCAACATTTCATTTCCACTCATTTCAATGATAGATCTCTCACAGAGATAGGTTAAGTTCTTATTTTGAGAGTGTTAATATTTATCATCAATGGCTAATCGAGGGAGAAAATCAAGTTTTGTAAGGCTCATCAGTTTTTCAAATGTTTTTCCAAAAATATCACTGTTTATTTTGTGGTTTCATAGACATACAGTATGTCTACATCCATAAAATCTTTAGCTTACATTTTTTTTATGACACACTGTAGAAACTATTTTGCCTACTTCACTTCTGCTATACATTTCATACTGTACCATTGTGATCCAGGGCTATCAGGAGAGCTACCCAATCCCAGAGGGCCATCTTGGCTTCATCAGTGATGCCAGACTTCTGCAGAGGCAGAGAGCTGAGAGAGAGGCCATGGAAGCAAAGCAAAGAAAGATAAGTGCTATCCATGAGAATTATGTCCGGACTGCTCTCATCGGGGTTGGCAGCAACTTCGCGCACCACTTCGTCCCCTCTATTCAGTGCATTCCGCGGCCGAAAGCTCCACCAAGGCCTTTGCCACGAAGGCTCGAACACATAGCTCTGGCCCCACTGAAGAACGTGGTGGGGGTGGACGGAGCCCAAGTTCGACCCAGATCTAAACTCTCTGGAGTCCATCCAGGTAAATAAATCATTCAGCAGCATTAGCGTGTGGCCTGTTCCCGTCCCTCCAACTGGAGCTCCCTCCAAGAGGGGCAAGAAGAAGAAGGGCAGGCGGGAGTCGAAGCCCTGAAAGTCCAGTCGGACCAGGGCTGTGCTGACAACAACGGACCCATTGACCTGATGGAGGAGGTGAGGGACATCGGGGCTCACCTGGAGGAGGAGGCCTGGAAGGTAGGATGGACTTCGAATTTATTGTAAATGTGAAAGTTTGCAGTTCAGAATTATACTTGGACCGATAAATTGCCAAAACAGATAGTTGTTCCATGTCTTAAATTCAAATCAAAATGTATTTGTCACATGTCCCGAACACAACAAGTGTGGCCCTTACCGTGAAACCAACAGTGCAGTTCAAGAAGAGTTAAGAAAATATTTCCCAAATAAACTAAAGTAAAAATTTATTATAATTTAAGTAACACAATGACATAACAATAACGAGGCTAAATACAGGGGTTATCGGTACCAAGTCAGTGTGCGGGGGTACAGGTTAGAAAGGATACTCTCTTTGACAGCATGATAGAATAGATCCTAGAATACAGGATCTCTCTGTATTAGTTTATGTATATACTAGTTCTATATGTATTTCTATGATGGGAGCATTCTTTTCTGGTCTATACCAAAGGTGGTACATGAGGTGAAGGCCGTGGGCAGGAGAAGTTTGGGTTCGGCCATGTCCACAGGGGAAATAGCCACCAGCTCTCTGGGAAGACTCAGCTCAGTGGATATGAACACACCTGCTGAGCTCCGTGACTACTTGGATGTTGGGACCCCGGTCAAGTTGCGTGACAGCCCACCCAGGCCTGCCCCCCCTCCTATCAAGCCCAGGAGCAAACTGCCTCGGCCTATAAGGTTCCTTAGCTTGCCAAAGGCTGCCACCGGCTCAGGTCAGTCCCTCTCATGTACTCACACTAATGTAAATTAGACAGGGAGATGAAGCTAGGTAGATTGATAGAAAAACAGTAGGAAGGGAAGAGACACAAATGGCTTTAGCCCAGGGCCACACTTGATTTGCCTGTTTCACAGTGAGATAACCTTTACTCAAGGCTAATTGGACCCTTCTTCTGAGCAGGGTGCGCACCAAAAATATATGTGCTAAATTTAAAATGATATCATAATGAACTAGTGTTAAAAGCTACAAACAGATATGGAAATGAGTAAATACATAAATAAATACATACAGTTCATAGAGAGATAGATGTCTGCTGTTAACCCATAGACAAGATGGCAGCCAGTGAGCCAAAGGGCCAAATAAAGACCCAGGCCAGATTGCAGCCCCTGTCCAACCCAGAGCAGGCCCTGACTAAGACCTTCAAGCTGCTCCACTCTGCCTCTGATGACTGGTGAGCATTCACTGTAGACAAGACCAATGGAGCTAGGCTAAAGGAAGCACAGTGTAGTGTCCTTGGAAATGTAGATTTGAGCTACAGAGCGTAGAAACTTCTGAATTTAAGAGACCAGAGTCCTAATTGATGAACATCATTATAATGTTTTTGGAAAATGTTGTGGAAAATGCTTACGTTTCTTTAACTGAATTGCAGGGAGAAGAAGATCGAGGGCTTGACCTCTCTCCGTGTGATGGCTCAGAACCACATGGACATACTGATGCCTAAACTCCATGATATCTGCCTTGCCATTATAAAAGAGGTAGCTGTATTCATTCACTGCCCTATTCATTCATCTGCACAAATGTGCTACATTTGGAGAACAAGTCAAATTATTGTGTCATGTTTCTGATGTTCTTGGGTTGTTCTGCTCAACATTAATAGCTGGTCCTGTGTGTGTTATTATGATTCAGGTGAAGAACCTGCGCTCTGCAGTGTCCTGTGCTGCCATGGCCACACTGGGTGACATGTACGTCCACCTCCAGAGGGCCATGGACAGTGAGGTGGAGGGGACGGCACGCGTGCTGCTGCACAAAGCCAGCGAGGCCAACGCCTTCATCCGGCAGGGCGCCAACTTTGCCCTGGGTCACATGGTGCAGAGCTGCACCCCTACCCGTGTCATGAATGCCCTGCTGGTCGGTGGGCTGAGGTAAAGAGGGAGAGGGGTCAATTAACACTCACTAAGGGGTAGATCCGGACTTCCACAAATTGTCCCATTATCCAAACCTATATAAAATATATTTTGATTTGTTTAACAGTTTTTTCTTACTACAGGATTCCAATTGTGCTATTTCATAGTTTTGATGTGTTCACTATTATTCTAAACTGTAAAAAATTGTAAAAATAAAGAAAAACCCTTAAATGAGTAGGTGTGTCCAGACTTTTGACTGGTACTGTATATATTGTGGTAATGCAAATATGGTCCAATCCAAGGGTGCAAAGCTTTTGGAGACTTACCCAGAAAGACTCACAGCTTTAATCGCTGCCAAAGGTGATTCTAACATGTATTGTGAATACTTACGTGAATTAGATATTTCTGTATTTCATTTTCAATACATTTGAGAAGAAAAAAATTAAACATGTTTTCACTTTGTCATTATGGGGTATTGTCTGCAGTTGGTTGAGATAAAAAAAAAAAATATATATAATTGAATCCATTTGGAATTCAGGCTGTAAGAAAACAAAATGAGGAATAAGTTAAGGGGTATGAACACTTTCTGAAGGCACTGTATATCTGCAAGAAAGTGATAAATGAGCGACTCTTTGAAAGGGGGTCATATATACATTGCCTTATAAATTTTTTAAAAAGCTATCATGCTATAATTGCCATTGTTTCTCAGACCAAATCTTCATTCTGGTTTAAACAAAGCAATCTGATCATGCTCCAGTAAATACACGCTACAGGGATTTTTTTTTAAATGGCTTCTGCAAAGCACATCCACACGTCCAATCAACATCCACACATTGATTTCATTCTTCGGGTCTTTATTCAAACACAAACATACTTGGAATAAAATGCTGTTTCAGTGTCTTGTTGCAGGTTGTGCAATGTTCAAAAGTGTGTGAGAGATTAGCATTAATGTGTGTGGGGTCAAGTTTGGACGGTAGTACATATGCAAATAGGCAATATTGTACATTTCAGGACCATGGACAGCAGCAATATCGGCATAGCGATATCTGTCATCCAGCACTACATGACAGTAGACAGCGGCCATCTCATGTGAAGTTGGCACTGGGGAAATCCCATGTAATGAGAAGCGAGGCCAAGGAGGCAAAAACACTGAAGGAGAAGAACAAGAACTCTATGCTAAACTGTTCTGCCACATTCATTTCAAATGTTACATCTTTTGATTTGTAAATGATAGGGAATACATCTGCAAATAATTTAAACCTATTATTCAAACTACACTGTACAACTTTAGTGTGTCTGTGCATCATAGGTACAACAGTAAGCAATTCCGTTCTCAAATGTCTGTTTATTGTGAGAAACAAAAGGAAAAACACCTGATCATTACAATGCGGACTGTCATGCATTTTTACTATTACCAACAAGACAACGAAGTGATACGTGTCATGGAGACTTATAACGGATACTTTCCAAACCTCAAAAGTTCCTTCGCTGAGTGATATTGTTTACTACACTATTATGCATACAATCCAAGTCATACATCTATTGTCATTCATACTCTTATTTTTAACCGAATATCATTGCAAAAGTGTTCATTGTGTCAATTCAGAGCTCGGAAATATTGGGATAATGTGATTAAGGGGACTGACACTCAAGGCACACAACAGGATAACACAACAGGATAACACAACAACCACATTTTCAATTGACAATCATTGCTTTATACATGCCTACACAAATCTATGTATTTAACTTGGAAACCAAGGTTGGATTAGTTGGTCTGTTCTAATTGCAGCATATTGGACGACTCCACCATCATTGATCATTCGCGACTTTAAGTCATTCCTGTTATCTCTAGAGCATCCCGTATATATATAGCGCCGCATTACTTCCCCATCTTACCATGGATAGGGTTTGGTGCATTCCGGAGTTCATTTATGGTCCCACAAAGGTAATCTTAGGATAAATTAATTTTAGCATACTGTAAATGCCTGTGCATAATGTGCATAACATAGCATAATTATGTAGAAGCAGCCTTTATTTTCAGACTCTGCAGGCCTGCTGGGAGGAAACATATTACAATAAACAGGTAAGATTCATCCCACAAAAACATAAACAACAGAAAGAGTTGTATTTCAAGACAGTTTAGAGAAGGTGGTCATGAGAGTTCTTAATATCACTTGCAAATTGTGAGGCATGAGCAGTTGTGAAATGTTGCGAGAGGCCCTTCTGAAAGAACATGATATGAATGAACATACAATATACTTTAAAAAAAACTTTATTGTAAGGCTTGAGACAATTGAGACATGGATTGTATATGTGTGCCATTCAGAGGGTGAATGGGCAAGACAAAATATTTACATGCCTTTCAACGGGGCATGGTAGTAGGTGCCAGGGGTACCCATTTGTGTCAAGAACTGCAACGCTGCTGGGTTTTTTACGCTCAACAGTTTCCCATGTGTATCAAGAATGGTCCACCACTCAAAAGACATACAGCCAACTTGACACAACTGTGGGAAGCATTGGAGTCAACATGGGCCAGCTATGTACACTCAGTACATTAATAGTATTGGTACTGTGTTCTTGTCGTAACCTGTAAAGCTGGCGCAGCCTGCGAGGCAGTGGGAGGTGTAGGTGATGCCGTTGTCTGAACACACAGGGTCCCACTCCCCAGCCAAGCAGGAGCAGTCTCCGTTACATTCTGACAACAGGCTGCCATCGTACACCAGGGGACCTGGGGAACAGAAAATGGCTGGTAATAATGATGTTTAAATAATTGTTGCTGAACTATCATTGACATACGCACAGTGACAAAACAGCCAGGAATCCTGGCTCAGTAACAACCATACTGAATATTCCCACAAGAGGGAGCCCCGGCACAAGCCCATGTGTGTTTTGGTCAAACTCTCCCTCATATTCCACTGATCAAAACGTTTGTTTTTATCAACCCACCAACCAACCAATCAGATGTCATATTTACTCGTTGTAGGACACGGTCAGACCAGCCACCTGAACGTTGTCACACTTAGTGCCAGACTGCAGAGGGAGGAGGAGGTAGGCCATGAAGGGGGTGACGAAAGACAGCTAGGCTCCAGACACAACGCCAAGCTTTATACCTCTTCATCAGTAGACCTCCCAGGAATATCCCCACCGCACCCACAGGCAGGTTCAACTCACCTGGAAAAGTTATACTCACACGTCTTTAGTGCTACCAGTGTGCTGGAGTTTCATTTCCACTCATGTTCAACAAACCTACAGGGGATGAGAGAGAACAAAAAAAGTGTATTTCATGCCATTCAACATCAGTGCTGACAGGAGGGAACATTTCAGTTGGAGCATGTCCAGGTTTCTATGGCTTCGTTGAGACAGGCAGCCTGTAACGGCGTTCTTCATTTGTTGAAAGAGAGTCGGACCGGTGGTTACTCATGTTCTTTAATGAAGAAAAAGTGACGATACATGAAATAACTTAATAAATACAAAAACAACAAACGGAACGTGAAACCTAATACAGCCTATCTGGTGACACAACACAGAGACAGGAACAATCACCCACGAAATACAAAGTGAAACTCAGGCTACCTAAATACGGTTCCCAATCAGAGGCAACGAGAATCACCTGACTCCAGATTGAGAACCGCCTCAGGCAGCCAAGCCTAGCTAGACACACCCCTAAACATAGCAATCCCAAATCCTATAAAACCCCAATACGAAACCAAACACATAAACCCATGTCACACCCTGGCCTGACCAAAATATATAACAAAAACACAAAACACTATGACCAAGGCGTGACAGAACCCCCCCCCCCCCCCCCAAGGTGCGGACTCCCGGACGCACCTAAAAACCATAGGGAGGGTCCGGGTGGGCGTCTGTCCTTGGTGGCGGCTCCGGCTCGGGACGTGGACCCCACTTCATTAATGTCCTAGTTCCTCCCCTTCGCGTCCTGGGATAATCCACCCTCGCCGCCGACCATGGCCTGATAGTCCTCACCCAGAACTCCACAGAACTGAGGAGCAGCTCGTGACTGAGGGGCATCTCGGGACTGAGGGACAGCTCGGGACTGAGGGGCAGCTCGGGACTGAGGGGCAGCTCGGGACTGAGGGGCAACTCGGGACTGAGGGGCAGCTTGGGACTGAGGCAGCTCGGGACTGAGGGGCAGCCCGGGACTGAGGGGCAGCCCGGAACTGAGGGGCAGCCCGGAACTGAGGGGCAGCCCGGAACAGAGGGGAAGCCCAGTACTGAGAGGAAGCCCAGTACTGAGAGGAAGCCCAGTACTGAGATGAAGCTCAGGTAGGTAGTAGGCTCCGGTAGATCCTGGCTGGCTGGCGGATCTGGAAGATTCAGGTTGACTAGCAGATCTGGAAGATTCTGGTTGACTAGCAGATCTGGAAGATTCTGGTTGACAGGCTGATCTGGAAGAATCTGGTTGACTGGCAGATCTAGAAGATCATGGCTGACTGGCGGATCTAGCTGCTCTATGCAGACTGACAGCTCTGACTGCTCCATGCAGGCTGACAGCTCCTTGCAGACTGGCAGCTCTGGCTGCTTCATGCAGACTGACAGCTCTGACTGCTCCATGCAGGCTGACAGCACCCTGCAGACTGGCAGCTCCTTGCAGACTGACAGCTCTGACTGCTCCATGCAGGCTGACAGCTCCTTGCAGACTGGCCGCTCCTTGCAGACTGGCAGCTCCTTGCAGACTGGCAGCTCCTTGCAGACTGACAGCTCCTTGCAGACTGGCAGCTCCTTGCAGACTGACAGCTCTGGCTGCTTCATGCAGACTGACAGCTCTGACTGCTCCATGCAGGCTGACAGCACCCTGCAGACTGGCAGCTCCTTGCAGACTGACAGCTCCTTGCAGACTGACAGCTCCCTGCAGACTGGCAGCTCAGGCTGCTTCATGCAGGCAGGAGGCTCTGGCAGCGCAGGAGAGGAGAAAGTCTCTGGCTGCGCTAAACAGGCGGGAGACTCCAGCAGCACAGGAGAGGAGAAAGGCTCCGACAGCGCTGGAGAGGCGGGAGACTCCGACAGCGCAGGAGAGGCGAGGCGCACTGTAGGCCTGATGCGTGGTGTGGGCACTGGTGATACTGGAGCGAGGACACGCACAGGAAGCCTGGTGCGGGGAGCTGCTACCGGAGGACTGGTGTGTGGAGGTGGCTCTGGATAGACCGGACCGTGCAGGCGCACTGGAGCTCTTGAGCACCGAGCCTGCCCAAGCTTACCTGGCTCGATGCCCACTCTAGCCCGGCCAATACGAAGGGCTGGTATGAACCGCACCGGGCTATGCACCCGCACTGGAAACACCGTGCGCTCCATAGCATAACACGGTGTCTGCCTGGTCTCTCTAGCCCACCGGAAAGCACAGGGAGTTTGCGCAGGTCTCCTACCTGGCATAGCCATACTCCCTGTAAGCCCCCCCCCCAATATTTTTGGGGGTTGCTTCTCGGGCTTCCTTGCCAACCGTTTCCCTCGTATCGTCGGCTCCTATCTCCTGCTGCCTCTGCTTCCTCCTTGGGGCGGCGATATTCACCAGGCTGAGCCCAGGGTCCTCTTCCGTCTAATATCATCTCCCAAGACCAGAAGTCCTTATATCGCTGCTCCTCACGATTAACAGGGAGAGTTGGCTCAGGTCTGACACCTGACTCATCCACTCTCCCTCTGAGCCCCCCCCCCAATACATTTTTTGGGGTGACTTTCGGGTTTCGCTCTGCGCCGCCGTGTTTTCCTTTTCGACTCCATTCGCCTATAGCCTTCTTCGCACTGATCTAGCGAATCCCAGGCGGGCTCCTGCACTCTCTCTGGGTCGGCCGCCCACCTGTCGATTTCTTCCCACGTCGTATACTCCATGCCATTGCTGTCCATAACGTCCTCCTTTCGCTTTTCCTGCCTGTTACCACGCCGCTCGGTCCGTATGTGGTGGGTGATTCTGTAACGGCGTTCTTCATTTGTTGAAAGAGAGTCGGACCGAAATGCAGCGTGGTGGTTACTCATGTTCTTTAATGAAGAAAAGGTGACGATACATGAAATAACTTAATAAATACAAAAACAACAAACGGAACGCGAAACCTAATACAGCCTATCTGGTGACACAACACAGAGACAGGAACAATCACCCACGAAATACAAAGTGAAACTCAGGCTACCTAAATACGGTTCCCAATCAGAGGCAACGAAAATCACCTGACTCCAGATTGAGAACCGCCTCAGGCAGCCCGAAACTAACTAGGCACACCCCTAAACATAGCAATCCCAAATCCTATAAAACCCCAATACGAAACCAAACACAAAAACCCATGTCACACCCTGGCCTGACCAAAATATATAACGAAAACACAAAACACTATGACCAAGGCGTGACACAGCCCAATTCAGTCATTGTTTTGAGTAATTGTTGTAACTTTAATGTGTTCATGTTTAAGTTAATTCATTGAGCTGTAATTAAAGATATTTCTTTACAGTTATTTACATATGTAATTGTATTTGTTAGTATTGAATTACGCTTTTGACTGCAAGTTCCAGAATGCCTTGCGACAGGAATGAGAGTGAGAACGCGCCAGTTATGTGCAGGTGCAAAGTGATTAAGCTGACCTTTCCGCTAGCATCTTACCTGCATTGCTCTGTAGAATCTAAAGTTCTTAAATGTAACGTGAACAAGTAATATTACTAAAAGAAGCGTTAATATCAACCCCGACATCCCGAGTCATTACTTTGAAGACAGTTATTCTAAAAGTAATTGCTCTTTTGACCAATCAGATATGCTCTGAAAAAGAGCTGATGCGAAAATATCTAACGTGATAATTTCCCATCATTATTCAACAGGCTAATGGGTCTCCAGTTGTCTATATAAAGAGTATCCTTATTAAGTTTGGGAATCAAAGTAATTACACCTTGTTTTAAGGAAGCCGGTAACTCCCCTTTTTCTATTGATTCGTGAAACATAGCAAGAATGAAAGGAATCAATTTATCATTGAATGCTTTATAAAACTCGCTTATTAAACCATCATTTCCAGGGGACCTATTGTCCTTAAGGCTTTTAATACAGTCTTTTATCTCAATTTCAGATAACTCATCACCACAAAAATCCCTGAAATCATTATCTATCTTCTTAGCAATGTTTGCAACACGTCATGCTCTTATCAACTGAGCTACGAAGGAGCACGTCGAAGTCACTAGAATGATGACAAGCAATTTTAACGGATTCTAAAGGGAATCAGAATTCCAAACTAATTTCTATGGCAACATAGTTGTCAATTTTGTAAACAATCATTTTCGAACGTGTGTTGCCAAGAGACATCTAACCGACGTTCTATGGAACGTTTTCTGTGCGAAAACAACAACTTTGCTGCTGACAACAAACTTGTTTGATTTTTGAGACCTGAGAACAATCGACTGGAAAATGCCTGGGTGCTTTTCAAGACTGGCGGAGAGAGTGCGTGGACGTCGGCGGCCTACTGCGTCGACAGGTTGTTCAAATTCATTTGTGGCTTGTTTTTCTTGTCTTTTTCTGTTTTGCAGGGTTCGTGATCGTTGACAGCGACAGCGACTTCGAAGAGGTTATGTGGAGTTTACAACTCTTCTTTGACTACATTTAACAATGTCATTATAATTTGCGAAATGTTGTGTATTTCTATCATTCAGACTTGGCAAAAATGCTTGTGCTCGAGATGTTGTAGCTTGCTAGCTAACATTAACTTTAGTAACTGTTGCTAAGCAATCAACTTTTGCTACCTAGCTATCTAGTATTAGAAATCTTGCTATTTTTTTTATGTCCTAACAATAGTTTATTTTATATTCCAATGTTCCTCATTTTAGAAACAACTGTCCTGGATGAGGTCCAGTTGGATGTGCCATTGGATGATGTGCCAGATGTTCCACAGCTGCCAGTCCTCCTTGATGTCCAGAATGCTGCTATCATCCTTGAGGATGTGCCAGATGTGCAGACTATCCTTGAGGTACAATTTTCTGAAAGTTTGGAGTTTTATGTTTGAAAAATATCCCAGACCCCCCCCCCACACACACACACAGTCACATCACTGTTACAATGTTTACTGTTTCCAACATGAATGTATTGTAATGTGCAGAACAATGCCGGTCCGGTGGTTAAAGCTTGGAGAACTTTCCAGTTCATCAGCCCCATCATCACCTACATGCGTGGGGGATCCCAGGTATGTGTCTTTGTAACAACCTAATCATAATCTATATTGTCAGTCATTTGATCTTGATGGAAATGTGTCACAGCAATTGCCGAAGTGGTTTTGTTGATGTTGTCTTGTTGTTTATCTCAACAGCAGGTGGTGGTGAGGATGCACCACGTGAGTAGGGTGAGAGGCCTGGAGACTCAACTGGTGTGGGCCATCTCCAAGGAGACAGCCAGGCTTAGTCCAGAGGGCATCCCCTACTGTGCCACCAAAGTGCAGTCCATCACTTGGATCCAGGTAAGACATAAATACTACTGAAATAGTATTAGATTAGGCTTTTCTTCACTTATTCCATTTGGCCTTAATATGTATTCTCTCTTTGTCAGTGTGTGGCTGGCAGGGTGACCCACTATGCGTCTCACCTCCGCCATGAGATATCTGTGGACGTGACGCTTGGCTGCTACCAGGTAAATAAACGATTTCCTATGTATATAGACTAGACATTACTGGGCATTTTTGCATTCGATTTGGTGTGTTTTCTAATAACGTGTGTGTGTGTGGTAAACAGGTGGTTGTGTGTGTTTTGAGCAGCAGACTGATGTCTCAGTGGTGTACGCCACTCTCCACATGGGGCTGGACGGGCTTCTCTCCTCTTCAGCGTGGTCGGAGGCTGCCTCCTTCTCTACTCCCACCACTCAGCAGTTCACTGACCCAGAGCCTGAGGGCCACAACTGCTATGAGGTCAGACGTTACACACACATACTATTGACTAGGAGCATTAAGATCCTTCCATTGACCGATTATTTGTTATGTCATTGCACTGGTCACTGATTTGGAATGCTTGTTTTGTTGTAATTGGGCTGGGAGGAGGACCTGCTGCCTGAGGAGAGGGAGGTTCCTCTGCTAAAGTGAGTTCCTCTAAATGTCTGTGTAGTCTGAGCTTGTCAAATGCTGAAGGATAGTGGTCATAATGCTGTTATCCCCCATTGACTCGAATGATTGACATGCTTCATTCCCTCCCTTTCATAGCCTCTACCTTACCACCAAGAGAGTGGAGGACATCGCCCTGAGGCTCGTCTCCCTGCGCCAGGCCTTCACTGTGAGTGGACCCACTGTTCTTTTAGTCTCTGTGACTTCTTGTTCTACAAGAGGAAGATGTCTCACCCTAACTCTTCCCTCTTCCCTAGACCCTGCTTGGTTCCACCCTGAGCAGGAACCATCTGTTTGTGGCGGGAAAGGTCCTCCTGGGCGGCCTTGTTCAGGCCAACCACATGGTAACTCACTCTCTTTCAAGGGAAAGAGCGCGTCCCTGAGGGGAAATGTGTTCTGTTCACTAAGATGCTCTTTTCTTTGTCATAGGACGAGGCAAATTCATCCGTACCTATAACGACTTTGTGGACTACCTGAGTGACCCCTCCAAGCGGAATGACATTGATAGGGAGCTGGCTGAGGCAAAGGTGAGTTCATTAACTCTTTCAAGTCTCACTGAGTTCTTCCACATGCATGTCTTTTATACATCACAGTAGCTGATATTTATGAAATCATTCCTATTTTCTCCAAACGTGTTTTCTTGTCCTAGATCCATCATGTGAACATGATAGATGTCCTCTTTGAGCTGGTGCTGTTTGGGATGATGACAGCTCAGAAGTCCCTGATGGTGGTAAGTAGCATCTCACTGGAACATGTTTTGATGTCTCTCTATTAGCAGTTTCACTTAAGTTCCTCATCTCTTCTATTCTCTTTTCTCCTCCTTTGTTTCCTTTAGCACCCTGGTGGGTTCGTGGAGCGTCTGTACGCTCTCCTGTACTCCTTCCTGCCCACTGCTGCCAACATGGAGCCAGAGGCTGATAGATACCTGCTGCTGCTCAATGTAAGAGTCAAGAGGTTACTTCCTGTTTACTTCCATATTCTTAGTGTACTTCCTTTTGACTTCCTTATTCATGGTTAACCAGGTTTCAATGCCATTTTAGGGGGAGTATTTCTAATTGTCTATCTCCTCTTGATAAGCTAGTAACTCAGAGCCATTTTCTATGTGTTGTGTGGTGTTCTCTTCAGGCGGGCTGATGGCTCTGCTTGATGACATGTTTGGCCAGCAGCTGGCCTGGTACTTTAACCCAGAGTCTCTGGTCACTGAGCTCTCCAGCCTCCTGGAGTACCACTTGGAGAACCTCATGGCCAGCATGTAGTCCTACTGCAGGGACCATACTCCTTTCTCCTTCTCTCTCTCTTTTGAAGGAATTGAGGACTTGAAGTGCTTTGTTGAACCCTGATTAGTTAACACCCATTAATGTAATGTATTCTCTTGTTTTCTCTCCCCACAGGATTATTGTGACACTTTGCCACCCAACAGGGATCTAGACACCAATGCACTACATTACTTTGCACTGAATTTGACATTTTAAAATAAAATAAGTTGTAGTTCAAAAACATTTTTGTTTCTGTCTTTTCATCTATTTGATTTATGACCATTTCTTCTTCCTGGAGGTATAATGCATATATTAGAATATTACATGAACAATGATGCTTTATTATCTGCATATGGAAATAAAAAACTATGTTTAGTTGATTTACAGATACTACAGGCCCACACTTTATATGGTTTTGTACAGTGGTTTGTGATACTGGGGCGGCAGGGTAGCCTAGTGGTTAGAGCGTTGGACTAGTAACCGGAAAGTTGCAAGTTCAAACCCCTGAGCTGACTAGGTACACATCTGTAGTTCTGCCCCTGAACAGGCAGTTAACCCACTTGTCCTTGGCCATCATTGAAAATAAGAATTTGTTCTTAACTGACTTGCCTAGTTAAATAAAAAAATAATGTACTATTTAAAAACATGTAGGATGACATACACTGAGTCCACAATAGACTAGGAACATCTTCCTAATATTGAGTTGCACACTCTTTTCCCCTCAGAACAGCCTAATTTCCTCTGGGCATGGACTCGACAAGCTGCCCTAAGCGTTCCACAAGGATGCTGGCCCATGTTGTGTCAAGTTGGCTGGACGTCCTTTGGGTGGTGGACCATTCTTGAGACACATGGGAAACTGTTGAGCATGAAAAAAACCCGCAGTGTTGCAGTTCTTGACACACTTAACCCGGTGCGCCTGGCACCTACTACCGTACCCCGTTCAAAGACAGTTAAATCTTTTCTCTTGCTGAATCACCCTCTGAATGACACACACAATCCATGTCTCAATTCTCTCAAGGTTTTAAAATCTTTCTTTAACTCCCCTTCATCTACACTGATTGAAGTGGATTCAACAAGTGACATCAAATAAGGGGTCATAGCTTTAACTTGGTCAGTATATGTCATGGAAAGAGCAGGTGTCCTCAATGTTTTGTATTATCAGTGTGTGTAGTAACCTGGTACAGTATGAAGTATACCACTAGAGGGGATAATTGCTTCAGTCTTGAATGTTACTTCTCACTATCCCTACATTAAAAGTCTGCCATTGTAGACTCCGGTAACTTCGGTATCTTGCCATTAATGTCTGAAACATTTCCCGTCTTTCCCACTGAAACCAGTAATGTGAGCGTTCATGTGAGGGAGGGTGTAGTAGTGCATACTGACCACTAGTTGGATCATAGTGTGGGTGGTGGAGTTTATGCAGGAACACAGAGGGTAGAGGCATTCTCCATCACAGTAGAAGGCAGAGTAACCCGTAGGAGCCAATACCCAGTCCTAATGGAGAGAAATACCATAGAAATCGAATGACAAGATTAGATGAATGACTAGAACAGACTCTTTCTATGAGAAATACATGATAAAGAATGCAAAGAACATACTCTACAATGCACATTCTACACAAATGCCTTGCTTCCCTAGAATACTAACTGTCTGTTACAGAAAATAAGGTGGTACAATGTTAGCTCATAATTATCTATTCAGTACAATGAGCAGTTAAGAGAGATGGAATCTCACCTTCTAGCCTTGTTCACTGAATCTCACAGATAATTCATGTCTCTTACAAGCCTGACGCCCACTGTTGACATGGCTGTGATCTGAAAGGGACCAAAAAATATGTTATGAACCAGGAAAGACTAATGTACACTTTGGATGCATTGGATTTCAAATGAAATGTAAACGTAACTTAAGTCATTTTGTAATTTGGATGAACTATCCCTTTAAACTGTGTAGAAAACAAGTTGAACTACAAGATGAAAAACCAGTGTTGTCCCCTGACCTTGTATGTATACTGGGGAAGGGCAGGTCGTATTTGGGCTTCTTCTTATGGGGGTTGGGTTTCAGGGCGACAGGGGGACTGGTTGGCCCTGAAGAAGCTGGTTAGATGAGTTCTTGAAGGCTTATATCTATATTTTGGAATATTGGATTTTAATTTCGGGAGGCTTTCATCATGGAAAAGGGACCAGACCACTTTTTTTGTTAGTTAACCTAAACGAATCACGACCCTCTATAGAATAACAACAGTGACAACAGTTGACTGCTATTTAAGTAATCATTTGACTGTCAAATCCATGTCTTGGTGTGTGGCCATTGACTTTTATGGAGAGGCCGCCCCACATTTTCTGTGCCATTTCCTGGGCATTTCATTAACTCCACGTTCTAAGTTCTGCGCATCCCAGCGCTTGGAAAAATCAATGGTACAAGACCTAAGATATTGATCTTTTAGGAGGTGCGTAATGGGCTGCAGGGAAGTCAGGCGTAGGAGAGCAGAACTGGGTTATAACGGGAGCAGTTTAATGAGGAGAAAACCAAAGGCACCCAGAACAACAGAATATGGGTTGAAATAACAGAGACAGAGACATGGGGGGAACAGAGGGTTAATGTAAACCAGGTGTGTGGGAAAACAAGACAAAATGATGGTTTAATAAGCTGTTGGAAAAAAGTTTGGATGTTGCCACACACATACCTACTTGTTAACAAAATTAAGGAAGTTTCCTTTAAAATTATTCATAAATATTATCCTGCCAACCACTATATGAAGAAGTTTAAGGAAAACATCAACTCAAATTGCTCCTTTTGTAATGACCACCCAGAAACAGTTGTGCATTCTTTTTTTGGCATTGTATGCATGTAAGAAAACTGTGGCAAGACATCAGTAGGTTTATAATTGAACACATTTATGAAGATTTTACACTATTGTGGAGAGATGTACTGTTTGGATTCTTTACATACAATAGAAATAAGCGGAATAATTTTTATGTAATTAATTTCATTATTCTTTTGGCCAAATTTCATATACACATATATACATATACATGTATATACAATCCATATATACATATACAGCATACATACAATCTGCTTGTGTTCTCTCATGTGCTTTATGTACTGATTTGTTGTTAATAAAACAAAACAAACAAATAAAAAAGATAAGATGAGAATTCTGATTCCCTTTAGAATCCCTTAAAATTGCTTGTCATCATTCTAGTGACTTCGACGTGCTCCTTCGTAGCTCAGTTGATAAGAGCATGACGTGTTGCAAACATTGCTAAGAAGATAGATAATGATTTCAGGGATTTTTGTGATGATGAGTTATCTGAAATTGAGATAAAATACTGTATTAAAAGCCTTAAGGACAATAGGTCCCCTGGAAATGATGGTTTAATAAGCGGGTTTTATAAAGCATTCAATGATAAATTGATTCCTTTCATTCTTGCTATGTTTCACGAATCAATAGGAAAAGGGGAGTTACCGGCATCCTTAAAACAAGGTGTAATTACTTTGATTCCCAAACTTAATAAGGATACTCTTTATATAGACAACTGGAGACCCATTAGCCTGTTCAATAATGATGGGAAATTATCACGTTAGATATGTTCGTATCAGCTCTTTTTCAGAGCATATCTGATTGGTCAAAAGAGCAATTACTTTTAGAATAACTGTCTTCAAAGTAATGACTCGGGACGTCGGGGTGCATATTTTAGTAATATTACTTGTTCACGTTACATTTAAGAACTTTAGATTCTACAGAGCAATGCAGGTAAGATGCTAGCGGAAAGGTCAGCCTAATCACTTTGCACCTGCACATAACTGGCGCGTTCTCACTCTCATTCCTGTCGCAAGGCATTCTGGAACTTGCAGTCAAACGCGTAATTCAATACTAACCAATACAATTACATATGTAACTGTAAAGAAATATCTTTAATTACAGCTCAATGAATTAACTTATACATGAACACATTAAAGTTACAACAATTACTCAAAACAATGACTGAATTGGGCTGCCTGTCTCAACGAAGCCATAGAAACCTGGACATGCTCCAACTGAAATGTTCCCTCCTGTCAGCACTGATGTTGAATGGCATTAAATACACTTTTTTTGTTCTCTCCCATCCCCTGTAGGTTTGTTGAACATGAGTGGAAATGAAACTCCAGCACACTGGTAGCACTAAAGACGTGTGAGTATAACTTTTCCAGGTGAGTTGAACCTGCCTGTGGGTGCAGTGGGGATATTCCTGGGAGGTCTACTGATGAAGAGGTATAAGCTTGGCGTTGTGTCTGGAGCCCAGCTGTCTTTCGTCACCTCCTTCATGGCCTACCTCCTCCTCCCTCTGCAGTCTGGCACTAAGTGTGACAACGTTCAGGTGGCTGGTCTGTCCGTGTCCTACAACGAGTAAATATGACATCTGATTGGTTGGTTGGTGGGTTGATAAAAACAAACGTTTTGATCAGTGGAATATGAGGGAGAGCTAGACCAAAACACACATGGGCTTGTGCCGGGGCTCCCTCTTGTGGGAATATACAGTATGGTTGTTACAGAGCCAGGATTCCTGGCTGTTTTGTCACTGTGCCTGTGTCAATGATAGTTCAGCAACAATTATTTAAACATCATTATTACCAGCCATTTTCTCTGTCCCCCAGGTCCCCTGGTGTACGATGGCAGCCTGTTGTCAGAGTGTAACAGAGACTGCTCCTGCTTGGCTGGGGAGTGGGACCCTGAGTGTTCAGACAACGGCATCACCTACACCTCCCCCTGCCTCGCAGGCTGCTCCAGCTTTACAGGTTACGGCAAGAACACGTACCAATACTATTAATGTACTGAGTGTACAAAACATTCACAGGGATGCTGGCCCATGTTGACTCCAATGCTTCCCACAGTTGTGTCAAGTTGGCTGTATGTCTTTTGAGTGGTGGACCATTCTTGATACACACAGGAAACTGTTGAGCGTAAAAAAACAGCAGCGTTGCAGTTCTTGACACAAACTGGTACCACTGGCACCTACTACCATAACCTGTTTAAAGGCACTTAAATATTTTGTCTTGCCCATTCACCCTCTGAATGGCACACATACACAATCCATGTCTCAATTGTCTCAAGCTTTTACAATATATTTTTTAAACCTTTCCCCTCCTCTTTATCTATACTGATTTAAGTGGATTTAACTAGTGACATCCATAAGGGATTATAGCGTTAACCTGGATTCGCCTGGTCAGCATATGTCATGGAAAGAGCAGGTGTTCTTAATGTTTTATACACTCAGTGTAAATAAGTTATTTTCAACCATTAACTGGGGCCTTGTTGAGGCCTTATCTAAGTTAGTAATTGCTGATTGACAATAAAGTATTATTTTGATGTATGGAAAAAAATATGGTATGCAATTCCTATGTAGAGAAGGTTCTCTCTGGTAGTTGTTCAATATGACTTCAGCTTTTACAGCTTTTACAGGGCACTGTGGTAAAATGGATGTTTAATCTCAGTGTGACTCCCTGTTTAAATAAAATAAAAAAACATCAACACAAACACAAGTATGCTCTCTCTAATTCTCTCTTTCTTTCTCTCTCTCGGAGGACCTGAGCCTTAGGATCATCCCTCAGTACTACCTGGCATGATGACTCCTTGTTGTCCCCAGTCCACCTGGCCGTGCTGCTTCTCCAGTTTCAGCTGTTTTGCCTGTGGCTATGGAACCCTGACCTGTTCACCGGACGTCCTACCTGTCCCAGACCTGCTGTTTTCAACTCTCTAGAGACAGCAGGATGGTAGAGGTACTCTTAATAATCGGCTATGAAAAGCCAACTGACATTTACTCCTGAGGTGCTGACTTGCTGCACCCCCGACAACTACTGTGACTATTATTATTTGACCATGCTGGTCATTTATGAACATTTGAACATCTTGGCCATGTTCTGTTATAATTTCCACCCGGCACAGCCAGAAGAGGACTGGCCACCCCTCATAGCATGGCTCCTCTCTAGGTTTCTTCCTAGGTTTTGGCCTTTCTAGGGAGTTTTTCCTAGCATTGCTTGCTGTTTGGGGTTTTAGGCTGGGTTTCTGTACAGCACTTTGAGATATCAGCGGATAAAAATACATTTGATTTGACAGACCCCACACTCATCTCTAGAGATCGAACTTCAGACTCCCTCCAAAACCACTGAACCCCTCAACACACCGAAAGAGATTACGGTGCACACCCTTAGAGGAAGCCGGAACAGGATAACTCCCTCCACCATCACAAAGACACAGAGGAGGAGGAACTATCCAACACCCAGGGAGAGAGAACGAGTGACCTCAGTCGAACACAGTCAGAAAGAGGAGGTGGAAGAGGCATTAGATAGAGGAGGAGGTTACCCCAGAGGCCATTCCTCCTGTTCATGTGAGTAAGAAAGAGCAGAAGGCTTCTGATCAGCCAAATGGCAGGCAGAGGGAGAGCTCATAGTGATTGAAGAATTGAAAAGTCCCATTTACTTAATGATCATTTTTCACTGTCTTCAACCCTCAAGAACCAGGGTGAGTCTGGGTCACCCTTTTACTGCTGCTCATTCCTTAAAGTACTATTACCAACGAATACCTGTTTGTCTGTAGTCATAGCTGTTCTTAACCTGTTCAACTCTGACGCCCTCTGGTGGCATTTTATAAACGATGCATAATATTGTATTCTGCCCTCATAAAGTACATTTCGGTCCTTACAGAAACATGCTTACGGAAAAGGAAAGGTGAATACCTAGTCAGTTGTGCAACTGAATGCATTCAACTAAAATGTGTCTTACGCATTTGACCCAACCCCTCTGAATCAGAGATGTGCGGGGTCTGCCTTAATCGACATTCACGTCATCCGCGCCCAGGGAACAGTGGGTTACCTCCCTTGCTCAGGGGCAGAACGACAGTTAAGTACTGTTAGAAAGCTAAGAACTGTGGGATTCTGATAATCGTCAGAAACAATGTGACTATTACAGAGCCCGAGATACGGTGGAGGTCCAAATTGTAAGTTGCTGGGGAATAAGAGGTTTGAAAGTCTAGGTTTGACATAAAATATGTAAACAATTACTCTCTCTAAACATGTGCACATTTCCATAGGAACATAGCCATTTTAAAAGCGCGGGGTTTGTGCAAAGTTTTTCGTTTTACAGGATATACACATGAGAAGAAAGCTGAAGTCTCTACCTATCCATTGATATAAATATTCCCCTGTCTGATTCCCAGTTCATCCACTAGTTAGCAGTAGGAGATCACATGAGTTCTCTTGGCCACTTGAAACCAGTTGCATCTGGATCCTGTAATTTCCTAATGAGCCGCCCCCCAGGTGGTGAGGGTAGGCAACAATTTGTAACTGGATCCTGGACTTCCTGACAGGCCGCCCCAGGTGGTGAGGGTAGGCAACATCATATCTGCCATGCTGATCCTCAACACGGGGACCCCTCAGGGGTGCCTGCTTAGTCCCTTCCTGTACTCCATGTTCACCTGCGACTCCAACACCATCATTAAGTTAGCCAATGACACGATTGTGGTAGGGCCTGATCACCAACGATGATGAGACAGCCTATAGGGATTTTTAAAAATGTGTTTATTGCTTAAACACAAATTTTAACACAGCATAAACCAATACTGATCAAATTAGAAATCAAAGCAGTGGTAGGTTTTATGGGGAAAACATTCAATCAAATACACATGGTAAGCAGATGTTAATAATGCGAGTGTAGCGAAATGCTTGTGCTTCTAGTTCCGACCGTGCAGTAATATCTAACAAGTAATCAAAACATTTCACAACAACTACCTTACACACACACAAGTGTAAAGGAATAAATAAGAATATGTACATATACATATATGGATGAGCGATGGCCAAACGGCATAGGCAAGATGCAGTAGATGGTATAGAGTACAGTATATACATATGAGATGAGTAATATAGGGTATGTAAACATTATATAAAGTGGCATTGTTTAAAGTGACTAGTGATGCATTTATTACATCATATTTGTAATTATTAAAGTGGCTAGAGATTGAGTCAGTATGTTGGCAGCAGCCACTCAATGTTAGTGATGGCTGGTTAACAGTCTGATGACCTTGAGATAGAAGCTGTTTTTCAGTCTCTCGGTCCCAGCTTTGAGGCAGGGTGAACAGGCAGTGGCTCGGGTGGTTGTTGTCCTTGATGGTCTTTTTTGCCATCCTGTGACATCGGGTGGTGTAAGTGTCCTGGAGGGCAGGTAGTTTTACCCCGGTGATACGTTGTGCAGTTGCTGTACCAGGCGGTGATACAGCCTGACAGGATGCTCTCGATTGTGCATCTGTAAAAGTTTGTGACCGTTTTTGGTGACAAGCCAAATTTCTTCAGCCTCCTGAGGTTGAAGAGGCGCTGTTGTGCCTTCTTCACCATGCGGTCTGTGTGGGTGGACCATTTCAATTTGTCCGTGATGTGTATGCCGAGGAACTTAAAACGTTCAACTTCTCCACTACTGTCCTATTGATGTGGATAGGGGGGTTGCTCCCTCTGCTGTTTCCTGAAGTCCACGATCATCTCCTTTGTTTGTTGACGTTGAGAGTGAGGTTATTTTCCTGACACCACACTCCCGAGGGTGTAGCATAAGAACAGCTTCATTGGCACAATGAACAATAACCTTGCACAATGTTCTAATCTAACATTCTAATCTATATCTGCTTAATTTGTAAATTATGTCAGGTGTTGGAGCCCCTAGCTATCATAAATGAAAAAACAAGAA
>NW_022263382.1:0-15793 GCF_002021735.2 Oncorhynchus kisutch
CCCCTGATTGCTGATTTGTCTCAAAATCATAAAACACCTATTTCTCTGTATGTTCATCTTCAGCCAAGGGCTGAATGTAACACTCATGTGTTACTTCTTGAACCGCTTCCGCGTCTCTGCTTTTCAAAGGACCTTTACAGATTGGGCAGTGTATAATTCCACAAACATGAGGTTTAGGGCTATCTATTTTAAGGTTGTAATTGCAATGACATTTTGGACATTTCTTGTTAATGTCACAACTGCTTACAGATTTACATGCCTTGGGATGCCATGTTTCAGTTTGTGTTTTTCGTAACAGTAGGCCGAACGACATGTGCGGTGACAATCCGCACAGGGGGTCAAGTTTAGCGGCTGCATAGGGCAATGTTTATCCAGACATACTGAACAGTTGTAACGGCACGAGTGCCCCCCATGCGTGTGTAGCCGGTATGACAGGCTGGACAGACATATGGCGCGCCTAAAAAGGCTGTGATGTTAGTTACGGCATAGTAATGCTCATTTTGCACATAAAAGTACATAGTCTTAGGATGTGGTTCGGGTATATTTTGGAACTTGAGGAGAGCGTCATTAGCCCTACTGTGGTACAAAACCACAATCTTGATGTTCAGAAAGTTTTCAAATTTGACTATGTCTGAGAAAGCCACAGCATCCTGTATACCGAGACCCACCGCAGTTTGTAGCTCTCGAGCTTTATGTAACGCGGCTTGATCAGTACATCCTGGGCTGAGTAAGTGGGCCAAACCTATGGCAAAACATAGCTTATTACCTGGATTGTGAACGTTTATGAGATAGGCCCTTTTATTGCTTATGATTTCGGACTGCATTAAACTCTCGAGCTTTCGTCTCTGACCCCCGCCCCCTTGTGGTTGGCGTACTAATTGTACTACAAGTTCGAGGGTCCTATCTGCTAGCACGTTTAAATTTGACTGAACAAGGCGTTCTAGCAGTTTAACAAATTGTTCAAGCTCTGCTTCACCATTCTGTAAAATAAGCGATACCTTGCTCTGTAGACTGTCTCCACAAATTTCCAACTGTAAGAGATCCCTAGGTTCGCTATAATCTCTAATCCTCGCTAACAGTTCATTCAAAGTGTCCATAAGCATTACGTAAAACACAGCATATTCCCGAATCTGACCCCCCCCATGCGAAATTGAAAAACTGGCGAACCTCAATATTGTTGAATTTATTTCGACGCAAAACATGTACACTTCGATCAAGACCTCCCCCCCTCCAGATTTGCTAGGCAATTGTCCAACTGTTCAAAAACATCGTATTGGGTTTCAGACTCTTCGGACATTGGTGTTAAAGGCTGATTTATAGGTGTCTGGGGTGCCGAATTAAACCTAGCGCTCTCGTTCTGTACACTGATCTCAAGACCGCCCCCCTCCAGATTTGCTAGACATTTGTCCAACTGTTCAAAAACATCATATTGACTTTCAGACTCTTCGGACAATGTTGTTAAAGGCTGTCTTAGAGGTGTCTGTGGGGCCGAATTAAACCTAGGGCTCGCGTTAAGCTGGGTAATTAGAGATATGATGGTTTCGGGAATCTGTGTTAACATGTTTTCCTCGGAAGGCCCTGACTCATTCATACGTGTAATAATGTCTATGAGTTCGGAGGGAATCTGGGATAATAGATTTTCATCTATTGTCATTATGTCAATTACCCCCGAATCATTCATATGGTTAACTATATCTTGGAGCTCTGTAGGGATCCTGGCTAAGAGGGTTTCAATTGTCTCACTTTGGTCTATAGGGGGCGCCATCTGTCTAATTAAGGATGTGTGTGTGTGTGTGTGTGTTTACATGTGTGTTTTTTTAACGGCGGTATTTGCTTGTTTTAGCCCTAATGTTTTTTAACATACGGGGTAGCTCGCTACGCCAGAATGACACATCCTGATTGTATTGATGCTCGAGTAGAATACACATGCGCCTCTGGAGTAGAGCCTTTCGTGATTTTAAACCCAGGGTAAACGCTTTGAAAAAACGTTCTTGGTCTATTTCAGAATCTGCTGTTTCCCCCACAGAATTGGCCGATTCAAGAAGGTTGGCAGCTTCACAGAACATCAAATCGTCTACCTCAGAAATGTCATTTAAATCTTTGACATCATCAGGTTTCGCTGGTTGTCTTTGGAGCCTCCTCGGGGATGCTTGTCTGGGCATCCTCCGATGTTTGTGCGTTGTGTTCATAAGCCGGTGAGGAGTCTGAAATAAAAATAATACATACACAAATAGGTTATTAACCCTCAAATATGTTAAAAATGCCAAATACATTTCCGATATAAGCCTATATATTAACAATACATTAATTAAATACCTCGGCTTTTTTGACGAGGGCTGTTCTGAAGAAGCTCTGAAACCAGGGGCTGATGTCTTTGTTCAACCTGTATTAAAGCATCTGCAGGTTCGGTAGATGGTGAGCCTGAAAAAACAAACAAACAAACAAAAAAACAGCATTAGGCCTTGTTTTAACATATTCCGGCATAAAAAAATATATAAATATTAAAATAATAATATATATAAATAATAATATATAATTGATTCATACCTAGTCCTTGGAACGACGTCTCGTGAATATCGGCCAAGTAGAATTGTTCGGGTGAAGCGGAACTGTGGATCTGAGCACTAATTATCCTTTGGTGTTTAGAAATATGGGGGACAACGTTGTCCTGGCCAAGGGGAGTTGACCTGCCGTTTAAAGTCTCTGTTCGCTGCTTTTGTGTAAATACATCCTGGGAGTAGGGCAGAATTGTCTCGTAGTCATATGCTTCGCAGAAAACCGTTCAGGCTCCATAGGGCATCGTTTAACCTTCTAGGCTTTAGGTCCTCTGTAAACATATAAAATAACTTTTAATATAAGATGCCCACACTTTTTGTTTTTAAGGTATAAATATTTTTATGTATGGAATTCTTGGAGCTTACTTACGTTGACAATTCAGGGCAGGCGTTTGTTTGTCGGCACTTTGTTTCGGAGCCCCATTGGATGGTTCGAGCTCAGTTATACCTCGGAGTATCTGCGTGAATGCTTCAGAATCTATAAAACATTCGACAATATTAAAGCTATAATCACTTTAGCTAATATTGCCTTGTTATACGGTAAGCATACTGATCCTAATGATTGTTTAATATTTCTATAACATCCCACGCTTTTCAAACAATTCCCCAACAACAACCAAATCTAATAAAGATTTATTTCAAGAACTCACCTTGCGATAGATCCATTAGACTTTTTTCCCCGATTATCTTTTTTAACGCTTCAGTCCGATAACGATTCTTGGAGTTTCTGGAGGTGCTGTTTGCATCGGAACTAAAACGCTGCTAACATTGCCCATGGTTTCTAGCGCTTTTGTACCCTACGACCTAGAGAAAAACCCCTGAATGATTTTTTTACATAGCATTTGGGGTTTGTCGTTTTTTTCGGGCTATACCCCCGCCCATGGTATATTTGACACATTTCAAACACATGGTATTGGGTGTGTCTAAACATTAGGATCCTTTTGGAGCTTCTAAAATCTCCGGGGTGCTAGCACCTAGATGCATGGGGTGTGTTGTTCTCGACATCGCTGGGATGAATGACTTTTTTAGCCCACCTAAAAAAATAGTTTTATGAAAGGGCCTTTAAGATTAGGAGTCGTAAGACACAATATTATTGTTGGGGGGTAGGCATCTGTTTTGCAGGCTAGTGTAAACCTTGGTTTCAAACGACCCACCAGGCATGCAATGGTATTTTTTTAACAAACAACCCGCCCCCCTTTTTCTGTTTTTGAAACACACACACACACACACACACACACACACACACACACACAGCCACTACAGAAAACTCCCTCACGCACATGCGCGCGCACATGGCTTTTTCCGCAAGATTTTTCTCAGGGACAGACTGCGCTAAGAGTGAACAAACGCGAGAGTTCATAACGTGGTGAGATTCTGATTTTAAAACCATTTATTTCATTCAAAATATTTAGTACATACATTTTATATCGTTACATTCTTAAGGTATTTTACGATGCCTTTCTTACAGATCCTGGGAGCTTATGCAACCAACCGCCATTGTCCGTGTCGAGTTCACCCTCAAAAGGCAAGGCTCTCTTGCTATGTCCATCAACACATGGTAAGTTTTCACTCCAGGGGTAGATCCTCCGTCGGGCCTTTTGGTCTTGACTCTGTCTCAAGGAAAGCCTCGCCCAGCGCTTTAACTGTTCCCCATTTTGGAAGAGAATGTCCAGCTTATTCATAAGTGTTATGAAAATTGGATAATCCACCCATTTAAAACTAAACACAGGAATAAAAAAGTTTACATGTTTGCGTGCTCTGGAAGCTACCGGAGAATTGACAGACTTTGTAGCATTAGCCTTATCATAAAGGTCACAGGCTAAAATTGTCACTTTGTTGTCAGGGCTATAGTCCATTGAAGCAATTCTTAGAGCCTTGAGATCACTGCGGCCGCAGACCTGTTCTTCCAACGCATATCCTGGCACATTTGTAACACTTAGGACCTGTTCAATTTTACAAAGAGCCAGCCTGATGTTTAGCCATTCTCTCATCCCCAGAGCCGGGGGAAAACTCCCAGGTTTTGCAGGATAAAGGGGTTTGGGTCCCCGGTCTGTGAATATCTTTACCGTAGAATCCTCCGGGTGGAATATGTAAGACATGTGGCCCTCACTCGTACCCAAAAATCCTTTAAAACATTCTGGAGCTTCACACAGAACTTCTTCAAGGCTTTGGTCACTGGGTTCATGACAAGCCGAGCATAACATCCCTAAAATTGGCATAGGTGTCATTTTTGTTTAATATTCAGGGGGGTTATCATGTACAGTCTTAAACAGGTATTGTTCAGCGGCTTTATAAGGGGCCTTAACCAACCCAAACCGTGAGAAACAGTAACCGGTTGACCTGACACATGGTCCCTTACTCAACCCAGGGCATGCACCCTTCTACATGACATAGGGTCATAAATCATTACATAGGGTCATAAATCAGGCTTGGGTCATCAATCATTAACGGCCTGTCAAAGGGACCCTTACTCACCCCATAGCCCCCACCTAACCAGGCTTGCCTATCAGGCTTGGGTCATCAATCATTAACGGCCTGTCAAATGGACCCTTACTCACCCCATAGCCCCCACCTAACCAGGCTTGCCTGACCAGAAGACATGCACACGTCATCACTACATAGGGTTCACATAGAGTTCACATAGGTTCACATAGGGTCATCAATCAAAATTTTGACCCGTGACATCTACTTTATTCTCTCTCAGGTGTTTAGAAACAGGAGACTGTGAAATGGAAAGGGGAGAAGCATGACGGTCTGTCTGTCCTGAAACAGGGAACGTTCTTTATTCTACCATTTTTTCAACCCTTTCAGACACAAAGCAGAATCTCCTTCTGCCTTTGATCTCTCAGCGTCTCTCACCACCTACCACTCCCTTACAGGCTTACACACACACACACACACACACACACACACACACACACACACACACACACACACACACACACACACACACACACACAAGCCTTACAGGCTTACACACACATGCACACACACACACACACACACACAAGCCTTACAGGCTTACACACACACACACACATGCACACGCATGCACACACTCACACACACACACACACGCACACACACACACGCACGCACACACACACACACACACACACACACACACACACACACACACACACACCTTTACAGGCTTACACAGACACAGATGCACACACACACACACACACACACGCACACACACACACACACACTCCCTTACAGGCTTAAACACAAGCCCATTCCTGCACATGTCTTGCACAAAAGATCCAAGTTCCACACATTCACACCTCAACCACCAGGAGGTTTATGTTAAACTGGGTCTGGTGTTAAAGCCAACCAGCAGACTGATAAATAGTCCCCTTTACTATACTAGTACTGAGAGAGAGAAAGAGAGAGAGAGAGAGAGAGACAAAGAGAGAGACATAGAGAGAGAGAGAGACTGGATCTGGTGTTAAAGCCCATCCCCTAGTACTAAGAGAGAGAGAGAGAGACTGGATCTGGTATTAAAGCCCATCCCCTAGTACTAAGAGAGAGAGAGAGACTGGATCTGGTATTAAAGCCCATCCCCTAGTACTAAGAGAGAGAGAGAGAGAGACTGGATCTGGTATTAAAGCCCATCCCCTAGTACTAAGAGAGAGAGAGAGACTGGATCTGGTGTTAAAGCCCATCCCCTAGTACTAAGAGAGAGAGACTAGATCTGGTATTAAAGCCCATCCCCTAGTACTAAGAGAGAGAGAGAGAGAGAGAGAGAGAGAGAGAGAGAGACTGGATCTGGTGTTAAAGCCCATCCCCTAGTACTAAGAGAGAGAGACTGGATCTGGTGTTAAAGCCCATCCCCTAGTACTAAGAGAGAGAGAGAGAGACTGGATCTGGTATTAAAGCCCATCCCCTAGTACTAAGAGAGGGAGGGGGGGGGGGTCAAATGAGCCAAAAGAGCTTTTCGTTTGACTAAAAATCTGTTTGCTGAGAGAGTTACTGTTTCTTGGCAGCCGGTCAGTCTGTCTGATACACACTCTGACATGTGACAAATAACATTTGGTTCTATTTTTTGACAGTCAGTACAATATATTTACATCTCAGCTCTACTCTACTCTGAGGTAGGAATCATCCATTATTCAGGACAGAAACCAGGAGAGATGGAGAGAAGGTGAGAAGGAGAGATGGAGAGAAGGTGAGAAGGAGAGATGACTTATAACGAGAAAGAGGAGAGGAGTTAAAATGTCCTAAAAATGGAGATGGGAGGAGAGAACACAGGAGAGATGGAGGGAACACAGGAGAGATGGAGGGAACACAAGAGAGATGGAGAGAACACAGGAGAGATGGAGGGAACACAGGAGAGATGGAGAGAACACAGGAGAGATGGAGGGAACACAGGAGAGATGGAGGGAACACAGGAGAGATGGAGGGAACATAGGAGAGATGGAGAGAACACAGGAGAGATGGAGAGAACACAGGAGAGAAAGAGAAAGAGAGAAGGAGAGAAATAGAGAAGGATGGAGAGAAAGAGAGAAGGATGGAGAGAAAGAGAGAAGGATGGAGAGAAAGAGAGAAGATGAGGAGAGAAAGATGGAGAGAAAGAAAGAAGGATGGCGAGAAAGAGAGAAGGATGGAGAAAAAGAGAGAAGGATGGGGAGAAAGAGAGAAGGAGAGAAAGAGAGAAGGATGGAGAGAAAGAGAGAAGGATGGAGAGAAAGAGAGAAGGATGGAGAGAAAGAGAGAAGGATGGAGAGAAAGAGAGAAGGATGGAGAGAAAGAGAGAAGATGAGGAGAGAAAGATGGAGAGAAAGAGAGAAGGATGGAGAGAAAGAGAGAAGGATGGAGAGAAAGAGAGAAGGAGAGAAAGAGAGAAGGGATGGAGAGAAAGAGAGAAGGATGGAGAGAAAGAGAGAAGGATGGAGAGAAAGAGAGAAGGAGAGGAGAGAAAGAGAGAGGGATGGAGAGAAAGAGAGAAGGAGAGGAGAGAAAGATAGAAGGATGGAGAGAAAGAGTGAAGGAGAGGAGAGAAAGAGAGAGGAATGGAGAGAAAGAGAGAGGGATGGAGAGAAAGAGAGAAGGATGGAGAGAAAGAGAGAAGGATGGAGAGAAAGAGAGAAGGAGAGGAGAGAAAGAGAGAGGAATGGAGAGAAAGAGAGAAGGATGGAGAGAAAGAGAGGGGGATGGAGATAAAGGAAGAAGGAGAGGAGAGAGCGTGTAAATGTATTCTGTGTGTACAGGACTTTTAAACACTGGTCTGAGAGGTTTTAACACCCCCTGACACACACACACACACACAGACCAATACACACACACACACACCAATACACACACACAAGTCCCTGAGTGAAATATTTACACAGCTGTGGTTGTTTTGTGCCTGGTGAGTTTGGGGGGAAGAAATATATATTTTTGGAGCTCTGTATGGCTCTGCAACATGTTCAATTTAACTGTCTCCCTCTCACTCTAATGGTGAAAACCTTACTGCTTCCACAGCCAGGAGACTCAGACTCATCTGTAACTGTCTCCCTCTCACTCTAATGGTGAAAACCCTACTGCTTCCACAGCCAGGAGACTCAGACTCATCTGTAACTGTCTCCCACTCACTCTAATGGTGAAAACCTTACTGCTTCCACAGCCAGGAGACTCAGACTCATCTGTAACTGTCTCCCTCTCACTCTAATGGTGAAAACCTTACTGCTTCCACAGCCAGGAGACTCAGACTCATATGTAACTGTCTCCCTCTCACTCTAATGGTGAAAACCTTACTGCTTCCACAGCCAAGAGACTCAGACTCATCTGTAACTGTCTCCCTCTCACTCTAATGGTGAAAACCTTACTGCTTCCACAGCCAGGAGACTCAGACTCATCTGTAACTGTCTCCCTCTCAATCTAATGGTGAAAACCTTACTGCTTCCACAGCCAGGAGACTCAGACTCCTCTGTAACTGTCTCCCTCTCACTCTAATGGTGAAAACCTTATTGCTTCCACAGCCAAGAGACTCAGACTCATCTGTAACTGTCTCCCTCTCACTCTAATGGTGAAAATCATACTGCTTCCACAGCCAGGAGACTCAGACTCATCTGTAACTGTCTCCCTCTCACTCTAATGGTGAAACCTTACTGCTTCCACAGCCAGGAGACTCAGACTCATCTGTAACTGTCTCCCTCTCACTCTAATGGTGAAAACCTTACTGCTTCCACAGCCAGGAGACTCAGACTCATCTGTAACTGTCTCCCTCTCACTCTAATGGTGAAAACCTTACTGCTTCCACAGCCAAGAGACTCAGACTCATCTGTAACTGTCTCCCTCTCACTCTAATGGTGAAAACCGTAGTGCTTCCACAGCCAGGAGACTCAGACTCATCTGTAACTGTCTCCCTCTCACTCTAATGGTGAAAACCTTACTGCTTCCACAGCCAGGAGACTCAGACTCATCTGTAACTGTCTCCCTCTCACTCTAATGGTGAAAACCTTACTGCTTCCACAGCCAGGAGACTCAGACTCATCTGTAACTGTCTCCCTCTCACTCTAATGGTGAAAACCTTACTGCTTCCACAGCCAAGAGACTCAGACTCATCTGTAACTGTCTCCCTCTCACTCTAATGGTGAAAACCTTACTGCTTCCACAGCCAAGAGACTCAGACTCATCTGTAACTGTCTCCCTCTCACTCTAATGGTGAAAACCTTACTGCTTCCACAGCCAGGAGACTCAGACTCATCTGTAACTGTCTCCCTCTCACTCTAATGGTGAAAACCTTACTGCTTCCACAGCCAGGAGACTCAGACTCATCTGTAACTGTCTCCCTCTCACTCTAATGGTGAAAACCTTACTGCTTCCACAGCCAGGAGACTCAGACTAATCTGTAACTGTCTCCCTCTCACTCTAATGGTGAAAACCTTACTGCTTCCACAGCCAGGAGACTCAGACTCATCTGTAACTGTCTCCCTCTCACTCTAATGGTGAAAACCTTACTGCTTCCACAGCCAGGAGACTCAGACTCATCTGTAACTGTCTCCCTCTCACTCTAATGGTGAAACCCTTACTGCTTCCACAGCCAGGAGACTCAGACTCATCTTTGGGCTTCTTATAATCTTCTTTTCACTCCTCTCCCCTCGTTCACTATCCCATCCATCCCCCTCTCCTCTCCACCATCCATCCCCCTCTCCTCTCATCTCCTCCCTCCATCCCCCTCTCCTCTCCTCCCTCCATCCCCCTCTCCTCTCCTCCCTCCATCCCCCTCTCCTCTCCTCCCTCCATCCCCCTCTCCTCTCCTCCAGAGAGAGGCTAAAGAAGGAGAGGGGGGAGTGGATTATCCACAGATGCCCTTTCCCTGCGAGCACACACACACTGCGAGCACACACACACACACACACACACACACACACATAATCACACATACACAAACACAGAGTCACACACACACATGTTGGTTGCTAAGTATTCTCTCCACGTGTCTCACTGAGGAGTAAATTACAGCTGATGATGTCATCTGATTAGATATTCATCCTACTACAGGAGTCCAACTTCCACACTGAAGTGTGGAAGTTCTCTAAATATACTGACCCCCCACATTCTCTAATTACACTGACACCCCCACATTCTCAAATTACACTGACCCCCCACATTCTCTAATTACACTAACCCCCCCCACATTCTCTAAATACACTGACCCCCCCCCCCCACATTCTCTAAATACACTGACCACCCCACATTCTCTAATTACACTTCCCCCCCACATTCTCTAATTACACTGCCCCCCCACATTCTCGAATTACACTGACCCCCCCACATTCTCGAATTACACTGACCCCCCCACATTCTCGAATTACACTGACCCCCCCACATTCTCTAAATACACTGCCCCCCCACATTCTCGAATTACACTGACCCCCACCCCACATTCTCGAATTACACTGACCCCCCCACATTCTCTAAATACACTGACCCCCCACATTCTCTAATTACACTGACCCCCCCCACATTCTCTAAATACACTGAGCCCCCCACATTCTCTAATTACACTGACCCCCATTCTCTAATTACACTGACCCCCCCACATTCTCTAAATACACTGACCCCCCCACATTCTCTAATTACACTAATTACACTGACCCCCCCACATTCTCTAATTACACTGACCCCCCCACATTCTCTAATTACACTGACCCCCCACATTCTATAATTACACTGACCCCCCACATTCTCTAAATACACTGACCCCCCACATTCTCTAATTACACTGACACCCCCACATTCTCAAATTACACTGACCCCCCACATTCTCTAATTACACTAACCCCCCCCCATTCTCTAATTACACTGACCCCCCCACATTCTCTAATTACACTGACCCCCGCCACATTCTCTAATTACGCTGACCCCCCCACATTCTCTAATTACACTAACCCCCCCCCCCACATTCTCTAATTACACTGACCCCCCACATTCTCTAATTACACTGACCCCCTACATTCTCTAATTACACTGCCCCCCCCCCCCCCCCTTTAGGGAAGAAACCAATGGGAGTGACGTATATAGTGAAGGAACCAAAGGAAGTGACATATATAGGGAAGGAACTAAAGGGAGAGACATATATAAGGAAGGTGATCACGGAGGTGGTGGAGTCCAGGTGAGCGTAACAATGGTGACAGGTGTGCTCCATAACGAGCAGCCTGGTGACCTAGAGGCCGAAGAGGGAACCTGGTGACCTAGAGGAAGGAGAGGGAACCTGGTGACTTAGAGGATCGAGGGAACCTGGTGACCTAGAGGCCGAAGAGGGAACCTGGTGACCTAGAGGAAGGAGAGGGAACCTGGTGACCTAGAGGCCGAAGAGGGAACCTAGTGACCTAGAGGAAGTAGAGGGAACCTGGTGACCTAGAGGAAGGAGAGAGAACCTGGTGACCTAGAGGAAGAAGAGGGAACCTGGTGACCTAGAGGCTGAAGAGGGAACCTGGTGACCTAGAGGAAGGAGAGGGAACCTGGTGACCTAGAGGAAGGAGAGGGAACCTGGTGACCTAGAGGCCGGAGAGGGAACCTGGTGACCTAGAGGAAGGAGAGGGGACCTGGTGACCTAGAGGAAGGAGAGGGAACCTGGTGACCTAGAGGCTGAAGAGGGAACTTAGTGACCTAGAGACAGGAGAAGGAACCTGGTGACCTAGAGGAAGGAGAGAGAACCTGGTGACCTAGAGGAAGGAGAGGGAACCTGGTGACCTAGAGGAAGGAGAGGGAACCTGGTGACCTAGAGGAAGAAGAGGGAACCTGGTGACCTAGAGGAAGGAGAGGGAACCTGGTGGACCTAGAGGCCGAAGAGGGAACCTGGTGACCTAGAGGCAGGAGAGGGAACCTGGTGACCTAGAGGAAGGAGAGGGAACCTGGTGACCTAGAGGAAGTAGAGGGAACCTGGTGACCTAGAGGCCGGAGAGGGAACCTGGTGACCTAGAGGAAGGAGAGGGAACCTGGTGACCTAGAGGAAGGAGAGGGAACCTGGTGACCTAGAGGAAGTAGAGGAACCTGGTGACCTAGAGGCCGGAGAGGGAACCTGGTGACCTAGAGGAAGGAGAGGGAACCTGGTGACCTAGAGGAAGAAGAGGGAACCTGGTGACCTAGAGGCCGAAGAGGGAACCTGGTGACCTAGAGGAAGAAGAGGGAACCTGGTGACCTAGAGGAAGAAGAGGGAACCTGGTGACATAGAGGAGGAAGAGGGAACCTGGTGAGATAGAGGAAGAAGAGGGAACCTGGTGACCTAGAGGAAGAAGAGGGAACCTGGTGACCTAGAGGAAGGAGAGGGAACCTGGTGACCTAGAGGCCGAAGAGGGAACCTGGTGACCTAGAGGCAGGAGAGGGAACCTGGTGACCTAGAGGAAGGAGAGGGAACCTGGTGACCTAGAGGAAGTAGAGGGAACCTGGTGACCTAGAGGCCGGAGAGGGAACCTGGTGACCTAGAGGAAGGAGAGGGAACCTGGTGACCTAGAGGAAGGAGAGGGAACCTGGTGACCTAGAGGAAGTAGAGGGAACCTGGTGACCTAGAGGCCGGAGAGGGAACCTGGTGACCTAGAGGAAGGAGAGGGAACCTGGTGACCTAGAGGAAGAAGAGGGAACCTGGTGACCTAGAGGCCGAAGAGGGAACCTGGTGACCTAGAGGAAGAAGAGGGAACCTGGTGACCTAGAGGAAGAAGAGGGAACTGGTGACATAGAGGAGGAAGAGGGAACCTGGTGAGATAGAGGAAGAAGAGGGAACCTGGTGACCTAGAGGAAGAAGAGGTAACCTGGTGACCTAGAGGAAGAAGAGGGAACCTGGTGACCTAGAGGAAGAAGAGGGAACCTGGTGACCTAGAGGAAGAAGAGGGAACCTGGTGACCTAGAGGAAGGAGAGGGAACCTGGTGACCTAGAGGAAGGAGAGGGAACCTGGTGACCTAGAGGAAGAAGAGGGAACCTGGTGACCTAGAGGAAGAAGAGGGAACCTGGTGACATAGAGGAAGAAGAGGGAACCTGGAGACCTAGAGAGAAGAGGGAACCTGGTGACCTAGGGGCCCGAAGAGGGAACCTGGTGACCTAGAGGAAGGAGAGGGAACCTGGTGACCTAGAGGATGGAGAGGGAACCTGGTGACCTAGAGGAAGGAGAGGGAACCTGGTGACCTAGCGGAAGGAGAGGAAACCTGGTGACCTAGAGGATGGAGAGGGAACCTGGTGACCTAGAGGAAGAAGAGGGAACCTGGTGACATAGAGGAAGAAGAGGGAACCTGGTGAGATAGAGGAAGAAGAGGGAACCTGGTGACCTAGAGGAAGAAGAGGGAACCTGGTGACCTAGAGGAAGAAGAGGGAACCTGGTGACCTAGAGGAAGAAGAGGGAACCTGGTGACCTAGAGGAAGAAGAGGGAACCTGGTGACCTAGAGGAAGAAGAGGGAACCTGGTGACCTAGAGGAAGGAGAGGGAACCTGGTGACCTAGAGAAGGAGAGGGAACCTGGTGACCTAGAGGAAGGAGAGGGAACCTGGTGACCTAGAGGAAGGAGAGGGAACCTGGTGACCTAGAGGAAGTAGAGGGAACCTGGTGAACTAGAGGAAGAAGAGGGAACCTGGTGACATAGAGGAAGAAGAGGGAACCTGGTGACATAGAGGAAGAAGAGGGAACCTGGTGACCTAGAGGAAGAAGAGGGAACCTGGTGACATAGAGGAAGAAGAGGGAACCTGGTGACATAGAGGAAGAAGAGGGAACCTGGTGACATAGAGGAAGAAGAGGTAACCTGGTGACCTAGAGGAAGAAGAGGGAACCTGGTGACCTAGAGAAAGAAGAGGGAACCTGGTGACCTAGAGGAAGAAGAGGGAACCTGGTGACCTAGAGGAAGGAGAGGGAACCTGGTGACCTAGAGGAAGGAGAGGGAACCTGGTGACCTAGAGGAAGGAGAGGGAACCTGGTGACCTAGAGGAAGAAGAGGGAACCTGGTGACCTAGAGGGAGAGGGAACCTGGTGACCAAGTGGAAGAAGAGGGAACCTGGTGACCTAGAGGAAGGAGAGGGAACATGGTGACCTAGAGGAAGAAGAGGGAACCTGGTGACCTAGAGGCCGAAGAGGGAACCTGGTGACCTAGAGGAAGGAGAGGGAACCTGGTGACCTAGAGGAAGTAGAGGGAACCTGGTGACCTAGAGGCCGGAGAGGGAACCTGGTGACCTAGAGGAAGTAGAGGGAACCTGGTGACCTAGAGGAAGGAGAGGGAACCTGGTGACCTAGAGGAAGGAGAGGGAACCTGGTGACCTAGAGGAAGGAGAGGGAACCTGGTGACCTAGAGGAAGGAGAGGGAACACACGGGACAACTGAAACATAAACAGTCGATTAAAACAACAAACTATCAGGTAGAGGAAAGTTGTCTCAGCATGAATAGTTCTCTGGGCAATACAGACATACCCTTTACTGAGCCACACACACTCACTCATACACACCTCATACACACATAAACACACACACTTATACACACACAGACACACACACTGTCCCTCTCACACACACACTGTCCCTCACACACACACGCTGTCCCTCTCAACACACACACTGTCCCTCTCACACACACACTGTCCCTCTCACACACACACACTGTCCTCTCACACACACACAGTCCCTCTCACACACGCACTGTCCCTCTCACACACACACTGTCCCTCTCACACACACACTGTCCCCCTCACACACCACTGTCCCTCTCACACACACACTGTCCCTCACACCACACACTGTCCCTCTCACACACACACTGTCCCTCTCACACACACACTGTCCCTCTCACACACACCACTGTCCCTGCGGTGGACAGACCGACAGCTGGTGCCAATGAGGCTGGTTAGGGGAATCCTCCTCGGGGAGGGGGGAGGGGTGAGAGGGTAACATGACCCTGCTGCTGCGCCCCAAACACTCCCTGGACTGGTCGCTATGCCGACAGGTGGCAAGGCGGACAGGGGGCTGGGTCTCCACAGACATGCAGTCTGACTCACTAAACAGGTGGCATCAGGTACTGAAGACACACATCATACACACACACCCCTATTCACACACACCTATTCACACACCTTACACACACACACCTATTCACACACCGTACACACACACCGTACACACACACTCCTATTCACACACCGTACACACACTCCTATTCACACACCGTACACACACACTCCTATTCACACACCGTACACACACTCCTATTCACACACCGTACACATACACACCTATTCACACACCGTACACACACACACCTATTCACACACCGTACACGCACTCCTATTCACAGGAGTGTGGTGTGTACGGTGTGTGTACGGTGTGTGAATAGGAGTGTGTGTGTACGGTGTGTGAATAGGTGTGTATGTGTACGGTGTGTGAATAGGAGTGTGTGTGTACGGTGTGTGTGTACGGTGTGTGAATAGGTGTGTGTGTGTAAGGTGTGTGAATAGGTGTGTGTTGAATAGGAGTGTGGTGTTATGGTGTGTGTCTTCAGTACCTGATGCCACCTGTTTAGTGAGTCAGACTGACTGTCTGTGGAGACCCATGGGGACACATGGGAAAGGAGGGAGGGAGGGAGGGAGGGAGGGAGGGAGGGAGGCAGAGTTAGAGTAGGACACATGGGAAAGGAGGGAGGGAGGGAGGGAGGGAGAGGGAGGGAGGGAGGGAGGGAGGGAGGGAGGGAGGGAGGGAGGGAGGGAGGGAGGGAGGGGGAGGGAGGAGAGGGAGGAGGAGGGAGGGAGGGCAGAGTTAGAGTATGACACATGGGAAA
>NW_022263382.1:15893-30893 GCF_002021735.2 Oncorhynchus kisutch
AAACAGAGAGAGAGAGAAACAGAGAGAGAAACGAGAGAGAGAGAAAACAGAGAGAGAAACAGAGAGAGAGAGAAACTGAGAGAGAAACAGAGAGAGAGAGAAACAGAGAGAGAGAGAAACAGAGAGAGAGAGAAACAGAGAGAGAAACAGAAGAGAGAGAGAAACAGAGAGAGAAACAGAGAGAGAAACAGAGAGAGAAACAGAGAGAGAGACAGAGAGAGAAACAGAGAGAGAAACAGAGAGATAGAAAAACAGAGAGAGAAACAGAGAGAGAGAGAAACAGAGAGAGAGAAACAGAGAGAGAGAGAAACAGAGAGAGAAACAGAGAGAGAGAGAGAACAGAGAGAGAAACAGAGAGAGAAACAGAGAGAGGAGAAAACAGAGAGAGAAACAGAGAGAGAAAAACAGAGAGAGAGAGAGAAACAGAGAGAGAGGGAAACAGAGAGAGAGGGAAACAGAGAGAGAAACAGAGAGAGAGAGAGAAACAGAGAGAGAAACAGAGAGAGAAGAGAGAGAGACAGAGAAAGAAAAACAGAGAGAAACAGAGAGAGAAACAGAGAGAGGAGAGAAACAGAGAGAGAGAGAAAAGAGAGAGAAACAGAGGAGAGAAACAGAGAGAGAGAAAACAGAGAGAGAAACAGAAGAGAAACAGAGAGAGAGAGAAACAGAGAGAGAGAGAACAGAGAGAGACAGAGAGAGAGACAGAGAGGAGGAAACAGAGAGAGAAACAGAGAGAGAAACAGAGAGAGAGAAACAGAGAGAGAGAAACAGAGAGAGAGAGAAACAGAGAGAGAGAGAAACAGAGAGAGAAACAGAGAGAGAGAAAAACAGAGAGAGAGAGAAACAGAGAGAGAGAGAAACAGAAGAGAGAGAGAGAAAGAGAGAGAGAGAAACAGAGAGAGAAACAGAGAGAGAAACAGAGAGAGAAACAGAGAGAGAGAGAAACAGAGAGAGAAACAGAGAGAGAGAAACAGAGAGAGAGAGAGACAGAGAGAGAAACAGAGGAAAACAGAGAGAGAAACAGAGAGAGAGAAACAAGAGAGAGAGAGGAAACAGAAGAAAACAGAAGAGAGAAACAGAGAGAGAAAGACAAAGAGAAACAAGAGAGAGAGAAACAGGAGAGAGAAACAGAGAAAGGAACAGAGAAGAAAGAAAACAGACGGAGAAAGACGAGAGGAGAGGAAACAGAAACAGAAGAGACGAGAGAACAGAGAGAGAAACAGAGAGAGAGAGAGAAACAGAGAGAGAAACAGAGAGAGAGAGAGAAACAGAGAGAGAGAGAACAGAGAGAAAACAGAGAGAGAGAAACAGAGAGAAACAGAGAGAGACAACAGAGAGAGAAACAGATGAGAGAGAGAAAACAGAGAGAAGAGGAACAGAGAGAGAGAAAAACAGAGAGAGACGGAGAAACAGAGAGAGAAACAGAGAGAGAGTGTGTGTGTGTGTGTGTGTGTGTGTGTGGTGTGTGTGTGTGTGTGTGTGTGTGTGTGTGTGTGTGTGTGTGTGTGTGTGTGGTGTGTGTGTGTGTGGTGTGTGTGTGTGTGTGTGTGTGTGTGTGTGTGTGGTGTGTGTGTGTGTGTGCGTGTGTGTTTGTGTGGTGTGTGGTGTGTGTGGTGTGTGCGGTGCGTGCGTGCATGCGTGTATGGTGTGTGTGTGTGGTGTGGTGTTGTGTGTGTGACAATAGAACCTAGACAAAGCAGACCCAAAGGCCTTCAGTAGCTGAATGACTCAACCCAACCAATCAAACATACTGCACTGAGACTGACCCTGTAGAGAGATGGGGGGGGGTGTCAATGTCTCATCAGCTCTGATTTCAAAGCTCTCTGAACATTCTCTCTCTCTTCCTCTCCCTCTCTTCATCATTCTCACTCTGTATCTACACAGACCTGGTTTCCACGTCAACGATTACTGTTGTGGAGTGAAGGGGAGCCAGGTGCAGTACTCTTTCTCTCCCTTTCTCCACACACACCACTTCACACACACACACACACACACCACTTCACACACACACACACCACTTCACACACACACACACCACTTCACACACACATACACACACCACTTCACACACACATACACACACCACTTCACACACACACACACCACTTCACACACACACACACACACACACACACCACTTCACACACACACCACTTCACACACACACACACCACTTCACACAAACACACACACACCACTTCACACACACACACCACTTCACAACGCCACACGCACACACACCACTTCACATGGACACACACACACCATTTCGCATTGACACACACACACCTCTTCACATGGACACACACACACACCTCTTCACACATAAATGATTGATGATTGGCTGAGATAAATACATTGATGACGAAAAGATTGGGGGGGGCTGTTAAGTCAGACTTCAGTGTGGCTTTTGACATTATTGATCATCGTCTGCTGCTGGAAAAATGTGTTGTGGATTTACACCCCCTGCTATATTGAGGATAAAGAGTTACCTGTCTAACAGAACACAGAGGGTGTTCTAGAATGGAAGATAATCCAACATAATCCAGGTAGAATCAGGAATTCCCCAGGGCAGCTGTCTAGGCACCTTACTTTTTTCAATCTTTACTTATGACATGGTACTGGCTTTGGGTAAAGCCAGTGTGTCTATGTATGAGGATGACTCAACACTCAGCTACTACAGTGACTGAAATGACTACAAAATAGCCTCCAATACCCTACTCAATAAATTGGATGCAGTCCATCAATTTTGACACCAAAGCCCCATATACTACCCACCACTGCGACCTGTATGCTCTCATTGGCTGGCCCTCACTTCATACTCGTCGCCAAACCCACTGGCTCCAGGTCATCTACAAGGCCCTGCTAGGTAAAGTCTCCCTTTATCTCAGCCTGCTGGTTACCATAGCAGCACCCACCTGTAGCACGCTCTCCAGCGGGTTTATCTCTCTGGTCACCCCCAATACCAATTCAACCTTTGGCCGCCTCTCCTTCCAGTTCGCTGCTGCCAATGACTGGAACGAACTATAAAAATAGCTTAAACTGGAAACACTTATCTCCCTCACTAGCTTTAAGCACCACCTGTCAGAGCAGCTCACAGATTACTGCACCTGTACATAGCCCATCTATAATTTAGCCCAAACAACTACCTCTCCCCCTACAGTATTTATTTATTAATTAATTTTTGCTCCTTTGCACCCCATTATTTCTATCTCTACTTTGCACATTCTTCCACTGCAAATCTACCATTCCAGTGTTTTACTTGCTATATTGTATTTACTTTGCCACCATGGCCTTTTTTTGCATTTACCTCCCTTATCTCACCTCATTTGCTCACATCTTATCCTGTATTTTCATTTTTGGAAAAAAAAACGTTCCTGTTTTAAACAGGATATTTTGTCAGGACAAGATGCTAGAATATGCATATAATTGACAGCTTTGGATAGAAAACACTCTTAACGTTTCCAAAAACTGGAAAGATATTGTCTGTGAGTATAACAGAACTGATATTGCAGGCGAAAGCCTGAGAAAAATCCAATCCGGAAGTGTCCCATATTTTGAAAGCGCTGCGTTCTAATGAATGCCGTATCAACCAGTTTACGCTTTCTACGTATTCCCCAAGGTGTCTACAGCATTGTGACATAGTTTTACACATTTATGTTGAAGAATAGCCGTAGGCGGCTACATTGCATAGGTGGTCACCTGATGGCACCTGACGGAGCTATTTCGCCTACAAAAATTATATTTGGGAAAAAAATTTACTTTGGCTATCTACCTGGGAGTCTCGTGAGTGAAAACATCCGAAGTTCATCAAAGGTAAACGATTTAATTTGATTGCTTTCCTGATTTTCGTGACAAGGTTGCCTGCAGCTAGCAAGGCATAATGCTATTCTAGTCTATCGATAAACTTACACAAATGCTTGTCTAGCTTTGGCTGTAAAGCATATTTTGAAAATCTGAGATGACAGGGTGATTAACAAAAGGCGAAGCTGTGTTCCAATATATTTCACTTGTGATTTTCATGAATTGGAAGATTTTCTAGGAAGATTTATGTCCGTTGCGTTATGCTAATTAGTGTCAGGCGATGATTACGCTCCCGGACCCGGGATGGGGAGTCACAAGAAATGTAAACTCACCTCATTTGCTCACATTGTATATAGACTTATTTTTATACTGTGTTATTGACTGTATGTTTGCTTTACTCCATGTGTAACTCTGTGTTGTTGTGTGTCGAACTGCTTTGCTTTATCTTGGCCAGGTCGCAATTGTAAATGAGAACTTGTTCTCAACTAGTCTACCTGGTTAAATAAAGGTGAAATAAATCAAATTTAAAAAATACATTTAGGAGTGTTCTGAAGTAAAAGTAAAATGTGTCTACTAATTATTGGAGGACCAAAAAAAGCCGATACCGATTAATCGGCCGATTTTTACATATATATTTGTAATAATGAAAATTACAACAATACTGAATTAACACTTTTATTTTAACTTAATATAATACATGAATCAAAATAAATGTAGTCTCAAATAAATAATGAAACATCCATTTGTTCCATTTGGTTTCAATAATGCTAAAACAAAGTGTTGGAGAAGAAAGTAAAAGTGCAATATGTGCCATGTAGGAAAGCTAACGTTTAAGTTCCTTGCTCAGAACATGAGAACATATGAAAGCTGGTGGTTCCTTTTAATATGAGTCTTCAATATTCCCAGTTAAGAAGTTTCAGGTTGTAGTTATTATAGGAATTATAGGAATATTTCTCTCTATACCATTTGTATTTCATATACATTTGACTATTGGATGTTCTTATAGGCACTTTAGTATTGCCAGCCTAATTTCGGGAGTCGATAGGCTTGAAGTCATAAACAGCGCTGTGCATCTCAGCATTGCTAAGAGCTGCTGGCAAACGCAGTAAAGTGCTGTTTGAATGAATTCTTACGAGCCTGCTGCTGCCTACCATCGCTTAGTCAGACTACTCTGTCAAATATCAAATCATATACTTAATTATAATATAATAAACACACAGAAATACAAGCCTTTGGTCATTGATATGGTCAGATCCGGAAACTATCGAAAACAAAACGTTTATTCTTTCAGTGAAATACAGAACCGTTCTGTATTTTATGGAACAGGTGGCAACCCTAAGTATAAATATTGCTGTTACGTTGCACAACCTTCAATGTTATGTCATAATTATTTTAAATTCTGGCAAATTAATTACGGTCTTTGTTAGGAAGAAATGGTCTTCACACAGTTCGCAAAGAGCCAGGCGGCCCAAACTGTTGCATAGACTCTGCTTGCACTGAACGCTAGAGAAGTAACACAATTTTTTAAATAATGGTTAATATTGCCTGCTAACATGAATTTATTTTAGCTAAATATGCAGGTTTAAAAATATATACTTGTGTATTGATTTTAAGAAAGGCATTGATGTTGATGGTTAGGTACATTGGTGCAACGACCGTGCTTTTTTTGCGAATGAGCTTGTTAAATCATCCCCCGTTTGGCGAAGTAGGCTGAGATTCAATGATAAATTAACAGGCACCGCATTGATTACATGCAACGCAGGACAAGCTAGTTAACCTAGTAATATCATCAACCATGTGTAGTTAACTAGTGATCATGTTAAGATTTATTGTTTTTATAAGATAAGTTTAATGCTAGCTAGCAACTTACTTTGGCTCCTTGCTGCACTCGCGTAACAGGTAGTCAGTCTGCAACGCAGTCTCCTTGTGGAGTGCAATGTAATCAGCCATAATCGGCGTCCAAAAATTCAAATTACCCATTGTTAGGAAAACTTGAAATCGGCCTTAATTAATCGGCCATGCCGGTCGAACAGATACCCCAAAACTACTTCAGTAGTATTTTAAAGTATTTTTACTCAAGTACTTTACACCACTGCCAGTAAAGTTCTAATGTGCATCACTCAGAACAATCAGAAGTCTGGTCTGTTCTAGAACTAAGTCATCTATCAGAAGTCTGGTCTGTTCTAGAACTAAGTCATCTATCAGAAGTCTGGTCTGTTCTATAACTAAGTCATCTATCAGGAGTCTGGTCTGTTCTAGAACTAAGTCATCTATCAGAAGACTGGTCTGTTCTAGAACTAAGTCATCTATCAGAAGACTGGTCTGTTCTAGAACTAAGTCATCTATCAGAAGACTGGTCTGTTCTAGAACTAAGTCATCTATCAGAAGTCTGGTCTGTTCTAGAACTAAGTCATCTATCAGAAGTCTGGTCTGTTCTATAACTAAGTCATCTATCAGGAGTCTGGTCTGTTCTAGAACTAAGTCATCTATCAGAAGACTGGTCTGTTCTATAACTAAGTCATCTATCAGGAGTCTGGTCTGTTCTAGAACTAAGTCATCTATCAGAAGACTGGTCTGTTCTAGAACTAAGTCATCTATCAGAAGACTGGTCTGTTCTAGACTGGTCTGTTCTAGAACTTGCCGACTAGCTGACTGGCTGACTGACTGACTGTAGACTACAGCAGAGAGGAGAGGATTGTAAACCTCCCTGTCAGTCTCTCCAGCTCTCAAATGAAAGATGGATGTGCTTTATTAAATCTCCTGCCAGAATCCACATCGCCTCGTATAAACGGACACATTTATGAGGCAGGGAGGAGGGTGACGGGAGAAGGGTGAGGAGAGAGGGGGGAGGAGGGGGAGAGAGAGGATGGGGAGGACGAGGGTGAGGGGAGGAGGGGAAGGGTGAGGAGAGGAGGGTGAGGAGGGGTGACACATTGATTGTCCGTGGAGAAAAAGGGATCAACATCATAATAAAAGTTAGATGAAAGGGAAGAGGAGAGGAAGGGGTCAACTCTACTCAACGCCAGACCAATTTACGGGTTTCGATTGGACGGCTGGCGTAACTGATCGGATCAATACCCACCCCTCCAGGATCACGCTCCCCCTGGGCTTGGCTGGCACAGGACAGTGGCACACACTCAAACTCTCACACAGACACACATAGCCAGGACAGGCCAGGACAGGGAGATGAGCTGAGGAGGACAGTGGTTTTTAACAGACCTTGACAAGACAGGAGGATGGATGGAGATGTCTCAACACTCCCTGAGAGGAGAGGAGTTAGGCCCACACTTAAATAACGAGAGAGGGAAGAGATGGAGAGAGAGAATGAAAGAGACAGAGAAGAGGAGTGAAAGAGATGGAGGAAGAGAGTAAGAGGGAGAGAGATGGAAGAAGACATAGGGAGAGAAGAGGAGGAGAAGGAAAGAGAGAGACAGAGAGAGAGAGAGAGAGAGAGAGAGAGAGAGAAAAAGGAGAGAGAGAGAACTTTGGTTGTAGGTGTCCTAGTGTTACCATTGATTGAACTGCAGGTGCTGCTCTGTGACAGACAAATCAACACTATTGCATTCCTCTGCTCCACACACACACACACACACACACACACACACAGAGACACACACACACACACACTCATACACAGACACACACAGTACACTCACACACAGACTCACATAGACAAACTCACATACACATAACATTCACACAAACACTACACACACACCAAACACACACAGACGTAGGCACAGAAACAGACACACACCGTGCACGGACACACACGCTGTCGCGGGTGGACCATTCATCTAGACAGCTGGTGTCAAATCACTGTAAAACGGTGTGTGTGTGTGTGTGTGTGTGTGTGTGTGTGTGTGTGTGTGTGTGTGTGTGTGTGTGTGTGTGTGTGTGTGTGTGTGTGTGTGTGTGTGTGTGTGTGTGTGTGTGTGTGTTGAAGGGAAACACAGTAAGCAGGTCATTGACTGAGTAGGGGATTATCAATGTTTTGGGACTGTATACACACAACACCCCCCTCCCTGTAGACACACACACACACACTGACACACACACACACACACACACACACACTGACAGACAGACAGGCGGTCGATCCACTCATTACCATAGACAACAACAGCATTAACATAGACACACACACTCACCTTACACCACCTCACCACTCTCACATATATTTCTAGTAGAAGCCAATCACGGCACTGCACAAAACGCTCCCCATTCCAACCAGCACTCAATCCATACTGCAGATTTGTCCAACTCATTTCCATAACCTGACCCTGTGTGTGTGTGTGTGTGTGTGTGTGTGTGTGTGTGTGTGTGTGTGTGTGTGTGTGTGTGTGTGTGTGTGTGTGTGTGTGTGTGTGTGTGTGTGTGTGTGTGTGTGTGTGTGTGTGTGTGTGTGTGTGTGTGTGTGTGTGTGCCTACAGCAGTAGTAGTATTAATGGTCTGAATACAGAACAGCATATCAATCTGAACAACTAGAACAACAGCAACATATGATGGCTGTACTCCTCTATAGAGGTCTATAGAGAGCCTGCTAGTCCAGATTAGTCTACAGACTGAACTCAGCCGAGAGGAGAGGCTTTAATCTTACCTTCTATACACTACACATCTATAACCGTACGTACCCTGGCCATTCTATGTACTACACATCTATAACCGTACCTTGGCCATTCTATATACTACACATCTATAACCGTACCTTGGCCATTCTATATACTACATATCTATAACCGCACCTTGGCCATTCTATATACTACACATCTATAACCGTACCTTGGCCATTCTATATACTACACATCTATAACATTGGCCATTCTATATACTACACATCTATAACATTGGCCATTCTATATACTACACATCTATAACATTGGCCATTCTATATACTACACAGCTATAACATTGGCCATTCTATATACTACACATCTATAACCTTGGCCATTCTATATACTAGTAACCTAGCAGGTAGCCTAGCAATTAGAGGGTTGGGTCAGTAACCGAAAGGTCGCTGGTATGAATGCCTGAGCAGAATACATGAAAAATCTGTGCGCCAATGTGCCCTTGAGCAAGGTACTTAAACCCTAATAGCTCCTGTAATTCTCTCTGGATAAGAGCGTCTGCTAAATGACTAAAACGTAAATGTATGACACATCTTTAATCTTACTTAGGCTGCTACTATTATGGATGGACTGGTGTCTACATGAGAACCTCTCCATACAGCCTAGATACAGACTACCAACACCCACCCACAGCAGGCAGTCTGCAGACTGGTGTCTACATAAGAACCTCTCCATACAGCCTAGAGACAGACTACCAACACCCACCCACAGCAGGCAGTCTGCAGACTGGTGTCTACATAAGAACCTCTCCATACAGCCTAGAGGCTGATATACAGACTACCAACACCCACCCACAGCAGACAGTCTGCAGGCTGATATACAGACTACACCCACCCACAGCAGACAGTCTGCAGGCTGGTGTCTACATACCTCTCCATACAGCCTAGAGGCTGACGTACAGACTACACCCACATCAGGCAGTCTGCAGGCTGATATACAGACTATACCCACAGCAGGCAGTCTGCAGGCTGACGTACAGACTACACCCACAGCAGGCAGTCTGCAGGCTGATATACAGACTACACCGACCCACAGCAGACAGTCTGCAGGCTGATATACAGACTACACCCACCCACAGCAGACAGTCTGCAGGCTGATATACAGACTACACCCACCCACAGCAGGCAGTCTGCAGGCTGACGTACAGACTACCAACACCCACCCACAGCAGGCAGTCTGCAGGCTGATATACAGACTACCAACACCCACCCACAGCAGACAGTCTGCAGGCTGACGTACAGACTACCAACACCCACAGCAGACAGTCTGCAGGCTGATATACAGACTACACCGACCCACAACAGGCAGTCTGCAGGCTGATATACAGACCACCAACACCGACCCACAGCAGGCAGTCTGCAGGCTGATATACAGACCACCAACACCGACCCACAGCAAGCAGTCTGCAGGCTGATATACAGACTACACTGACCCACAGCAGATAGTCTGCAAGCTGACGTACAGACTACCAACACCGACCCACAGCAGGCAGTCTGCAGGCTGATATACAGACCCTACCGACCCACAGCAGACAGTCTGCAGGCTGATATACAGACTACACCCACAGCAGATAGTCTGCAGGCTGATATACAGACCACCAACACCGACCCACAGCAGGCAGTCTGCAGGCTGACGTTCAGACTACACCGACCCACAGCAGGCAGTCTGTAGGCTGATATACAGACTACACCGACCCACAGCAGGCAGTCTGCAGGCTGATATACAGACTACCACGACCCACAGCAGGCAGTCTGCAGGCTGATATAGAGACTACACCGACCCACAGCAGACAGTCTGCAGGCTGATATACAGACTACACCGACCCACAGCAGACAGTCTGCAGGCTGATATACAGACTACACCCACCCACAGCAGGCAGTCTGCAGGCTGATATACAGACTACACCGACCCACAGCAGACAGTCTGCAGGCTGATATACAGACTACCAATACCGACCCACAGCAGGCAGTCTGCAGGCTGATATACAGACTACACCCACCCACAGCAGACAGTCTGCAGGCTGATAAACAGACTACACCGACCCACAGCAGACAGTCTGCAGGCTGATATACAGACTACACCGACCCACAGCAGACAGTCTGCAGGCTGATATACAGACTACCAACACCGACCCACAGCAGACAGTCTGCAGACTGATATACAGACTACACACACCCACAGCAGACAGTCTGCAGGCTAATATACAGACTACCAACACCGACCCACAGCAGACAGTCTGCAGACTGATATACAGACTACACACACCCACAGCAGACAGTCTGCAGGCTAATATACAGACTACCAACACCGACCCACAGCAGACAGAGAATCCTTGTAATTCAGTATCTTATGGCTATTCAACACGTGGATGTAAATCAACTATAACACTATTAGAAATAGAGTCATGTCCAAACAGATTCAGATTCATATTCAGATTCATATTCAGATTTACATTCAGATTCAGATTCAGATTCAAATTTACATTCAGATTCAGATTCAGATTCATATTCATATTCAGATTCAGATTCATATTGAGATTCATATTCAGATTCAAATTCAGATTCAGATTCAGATTTACATTCAGATTCCAAATCAGATTCATATTCAGATTTACATTCAGATTCAAATTCATATTCAGATTCATATTTATAATGAGATTCATATTCAGAATCATATTCAGATTCATATTTATAATGAGATTCATATTCAGATTCATATTTATAATGAGATTCATATTCAGATTCATATTCAGATTCATATTCAGATTCATATTCAGATTCCAAATCAGATTCATATTCAGATTTACATTCAGATTCAAATTCATATTCAGATTCATATTTATAATGAGATTCATATTCAGAATCATATTCAGATTCATATTTATAATGAGATTCATATTCAGATTCATATTTATAATGAGATTCATATTCAGATTCATATTCAGATTCATATTTATAATGAGATTCATATTCAGATTCATATTTATAATGAGATTCATATTCAGATTCATATTCAGATTCATATTCAGATTCATATTCAGATTCATATTCATATTCATATTCAGATTCATATTCAGATTCATATTCAACTCATCTTGCAGCAGTAATAAAACATACACCATCTAAAAAGGTAGAATAAATAGCAGAGGATATTTACAAGGCAATAGGCAGGAGAAGAAGTGCTGTTTCATAGCGGAAGTGTTCAGTCCAATTAGTCCAACATTTGTTTAAAGTTGAAGAATTGAATTGGGAATAAAATAGTCTTTGGCCCTTTTTGTTTGAACCTTAGTCTGTACCCGTGTCCAGGGGGAAGGAGATGGACCAGACACAGCAACACATAGAACATTATTAAGGATGGAATCATGTCTACACATACAGGAGGAATGAACCACGACCGTGACAGACAACATCACTGATACCAGACCAGGAGAAGAACATCACTGATACCAGACCAGGAGAAGAACATCACTGATAGCAGACCAGGAGAAGAACATCACTGATACCAGACCAGGAGAAGAACATCACTGATACCAGACCAGGAGAAGAACATCACTGACACCAGACCAGGAGAAGAACATCACTGATAGCAGACCAGGAGAAGAACATCACTGACACCAGACCAGGAGAAGAACATCACTGACACCAGACCAGGAGAAGAACATCACTGATAGCAGACCAGGAGAAGAACATCACTGATACCAGACCAGGAGAAGAACATCACTGATACCAGACCAGGAGAAGAACATCACTGACACCAGACCAGGAGAAGAACATCACTGATAGCAGACCAGGAGAAGAACATCACTGATACCAGACCAGGAGAAGAACATCACTGACACCAGACCAGGAGAAGAACATCAGAGGTGAGAAGAGGAGATGAGTAGAGGTATCATAAACAGCTCTTACCTTGTGCATTCAACATGTTTATCCAGCCGCTGAGGACGAGCAGGAAGAGAGACCACCAGCTCCAGCTGAAGCTCCACAGTCCCAGCTTCACCCCTCTCTGTGTTGGGCCGCGGGTCGCCCCGGGCGGCATCGTGATCCATGTCGCCCCGGGCGGAACAGCTCCCACGGCGGCGCGACCCTTGCGCGTAATTCCATTAGAATGGAGAGACTTCATATTAGAGAGGTGATCCACGGGGAATCCACGGATGGGTTTGGTCGGGTTAATGCAAGTAGTCTCCGGTTGTGTTTTCATGTTGTTGGAGCCTCTTCCGGTGCGCTGAGCACGAGGGAAACGGAGAGGAGGAGAAAGGAGAGAAATGTGAGATGAAGGGCTTCCACTTGCTCCACAGTGCGTCACCTTCACCGGCTTCCCCCTGGAGGACTGGCCGGCTAACAGGCGCTCTGGGGTGGGTGTCTCCTCCCCGTGGGTCGCTGAATCAGAGTCTCTCCCACCGTCCCCCGTGACAATTCCCTCGCGTCCCGTTGTGCCCGGGCTGATCAACAACTCAAACCAGTGACACGAACAGCTCCTTCCCGGTCCTGGCAGCTTGGCCTCTCGGTTTGCCTTTAATAAAGTCCCTCACCCTCGCCTCTCCGGGGCTCGGTAGGTTTCTGTCTCCTGCGATATCTCATGTTCATTACCAGTGATCCCGCAGGAGCAGAATTAATACATCCGAGAGAGAGAGGGATTTGGATTGATCCGATTATATCAGCAAGTCGGGCTCCGGCCCCCGATAAATCCCTGCTTGTTGTGATGTCTTCAGCGGGGATTTGTCCAGCAGATCATGTGGGTGTTTAGACGGAATTAATGGCGGTCAATAAAGCACATAAATTATCCATTCGGGCTTATTGTGGTGATTACGGAGAAAAAATAAATATTTGTTAACCATTCTGGTCTTTTTACTGGCTCCAGAACCGAGTCCAAGTTTGTTATGAAGTAGTACTTTGGGCTTCAGAAAACCTGTAGTTAAATATTCAGGTTAACTATGAATTAACCATTCAAGCGGGGTAAAAATGTAGCGGAAACTCTCCACCTCTCTCTCCGGTCCGCTTGCCGCTCGTCTCCGGTTACAGGAACCAGCCAACAGGTTAAACAACCAGAAACACACCTTCCGTTAGTTACATTCAATCCCGAATTTCTACCAACTAAACCAGGCGAAACGGAGCAGTTCAGTTGTGAGTAGGCTTGTCAGTCCGTATAAAGACAAACCCAAAACACACGCCGCGTTGAGCGGAGGACAGGGACGACACACCGCGACACCGTTTTTACATCTAAAACAAGACGACGAGGCAGCTGGAAATGTTCCGATTAAACGACACACTGTCTTCGTTTCCTCCGAAAAACAACCTTACAATATATATATATAACAAATCGGTTATTTGTTCAGGTTTTATATCCAGAAAAGTTACTTTGAACAACAAGTATCAAAGCTACGGTTGGAGAGCGGGCGTCTCGCGCTCCTTTCAGAACATCTCGAGCGGCGCGGAGAGCGCGAACCGAACACCTGCCTCGGTCCGCTAGACGGGAACCGGAACACAACCTTTTCAACTGAAATACCTAAACAGGAAAGAACGGAATTTTACACAAGAAAAAAAATAGACTTTCTCGAATGGTACGAGTCCGTTTTTCTCCCCGGTATAGAGCCTCCGGTAGTCTGCGCCCAGGTCTCTTCTCAGGCTGAAAACAGACTCAACTAAAAGTTCCATTCACAAGCCGTCTGCCCGCTCAGATCAACTGTGATTGGACGAGGCTCCTGTTTAACAGCGAGTCCCTTATTCTGATTGGTCGCAGTTGCAGGCAGGAGGGGAACTAAAGGGGCTCAGCAGAACGCGGTGAACGGCGCCCCCTAAACCGAGAAAACGGGACAACGATCAGGAAATTAAATGAGTTAATGACTAAGCAAAGCATTTTTTACCAAGAAATCATATATGATGAATACATCCCCTCAGGCCTAATAGGCAATACATCTTGACAGAAACCTTTACCTGATTCCATCCAGCGACTCATAAAGGCCCGAATCACATCGCTGAAGGGAGATCGAGGTACCACGTTGGCCGATAAACGGAGCATTAATATTAAAGCTGTACTAGGGGGTGACCTTGCCTTTAATTGGCTCTATAAATCTACCACCTCCTCAACACACACACTAATCTAGGCGATCTTCTGCCAGCTCAACACACACACCTGGAGTGGTCAAATGACCGCTCTCCTCCAACCCCTTCCTCTATTTACGCTTCCTCTCTCCTCTAACCTGTCTCTCCTCTCCTCTAACCTGTCTCTCCTCTAACCTGTCTCTCCTCTCCTCTAGCCTGTCTCTCCTCTCCTCTAACCTGTCTCTCCCTCCTCTAACCTGCCTCTCCTCTCCTTTAACCTGTCTCTCCCTCCTCTAACCTGTCTCTCCTCTAGCCTGTCTCTCCTTTAATCTGTCTCTCCTCTCCTCTAACCTGTCTCTCCCTCCTTTAGCCTGTCTCTCCTCTCCTCTAACCTGTCTCTCCCTCCTCTAACCTGTCTCTCCCTCCTCTAACCTGTATCTCCTCTCCTCTAACCTGTCTCTCCCTCCTCTAACCTGTCTCTCCTCTAGCCTGTCCCTCCTCTAACCTGTCTCTCCTCTCAACTAACCTGT
>NW_022263382.1:35893-40893 GCF_002021735.2 Oncorhynchus kisutch
TCACTGTGTTATAACCTCTGACATAGAGACACTACCTTCATGTCTACCTCACTGTGTTATAACCTCTGACAGAGACACTACCTTCATGTCTACCTCAGTGTGTTATAACCTCTGACATAGAGACACTACCTTCATGTCTACTTCAGTGTGTTATAACCTCTAATAGAGACACTACCTTCATGTCTACTTCAGTGTGTTATAACCTTTGACATAGAGACACTACCTTCATGTCTACCTCAGTGTGTTATAACCTCTGACATAGAGACACTACCTTCATGTCTACCTCAGTGTGTCCGTGTCCCAGGTTATTTTCCAGAGGTTGAAGGAAAGCAGTCAGAATATGAGATTATAATGATGAAATGCTAATTTAACGGGTTGGTTTTTCCAATGCTAGAGCACTCCCACATCCCACATCCTGTCCTCCTGCTCTCCTCCTTCCTCTCCTCCCTCCTCTGCTCCCTCCTCTCCCTCCTCCTCTCCTCCCTCCTCTCCTCCTTCCTTGCTTCCCTCCTCTCCTCCTCCTCTCCTACACTCCTCTCCCTCCTCTCTCTCTCCCTGCCCTCCCCCCTCCTCCTCTCCTCCTCCTCTCCTCCTCCTCTCCTCCCTCCTCTCTCCCTCCCCCCTCCTCTCTCTCCCTGCCCTCCCCCCTCCTCCTCTCCCTCCTCTCTCTCTCCCTGCCCTCCCCCCTCCTCCTCTCCTCTCTTCAGATAAAGGTAATTGTGTAGATATCCTCTATCCTGAACTGACTGTCCTCCTCCTCTCCTCCACTACTCTCCCTCCTCTCTCTCTCCCTGCCCTCCCCCCTCCTCCTCTCCTCTCTTCAGATAAAGGTAATTGTGTAGATATCCTCTATCCTGAACTGACTGTCCTCCTCCTCTCCTCCACTACTCTCCCTCCCCCCTCCTCTCTCTCCCTGCCCTCCCCTCCCCCCTCCTCCTCTCCCTCCTCTCTCTCCCTGCCCCCCCCCCTCCCCCCTCCTCCTCTCCTCTCTTCAGATAAAGGTAATTGTGTAGATATCCTCTATCCTGAACTAACTGTCCTCAGTGATAATTAAATGTTCTTTAAGTTAAAAGCCTGCTATTCATGATGCTCCCCAAAATGGGACCCTATTCCCTACACAGTAGTGCACTATGTAGGGAATAGGTTGCCATAGGGGCTCTGGTCTAAAGAAGTGCACTATATAGGAAATAGGGCTCTGGTCTAAAGTAGTGCACTATGTAGTGAATAGGGCTCTGGTCTAAAGTAGTGCACTATGTAGGGAATAGGGCTCTGGTCTAAAGTAGTGCAGTATGTAGGGAATAGGGCTCTGGTCTAAAGTAGTGCACTATGTAGGGAATAGGGAGCCATTCTGGAAGGAGCCTCAACCTCAACATCACTGACGGACATTTAATGGGAGAGTTTAGACAAAGAGTTATAATTACAGGGTTGTGATGGAACTACTATATGTAACTATAATAATATATAATATATCATATCCCCCTCTACTACATTACATTATATAATATATAATATATCATATCCCCCTCTACTACATTACATTATATAATATATCATATCCCCCTCTACTACATTACATTACATATCATATCCCCCTCTACTACATTACATTATAATAATATATAATATATCATATCCCCCTCTACTACATTACATTATAATAATATATAATATATCATATCCCCCTCTACTACATTACATTATAATAATATATAATATATCATATCCCCCTCTACTACATTACATTATAATAATATATAATATATCATATCCCCCTCTACTACATTACATTATAATAATATATAATATATCATATCCCCCTCTACTACATTACATTATAATAATATATAATATATCATATCCCCCTCTACTACATTACATTATAATAATATATAATATATCATATCCCCCTCTACTACATTACATTATAATAATATATAATATATCATATCCCCCTCTACTACATTACATTATATTACATATCATATCCCCCTCTACTAAATTACATTATAATAATATATAATATATCATATCCCCCTCTACTACATTACATTATAATAATATATTATATATCATATCCCCCTCTACTACATTACATTATAATAATATATAATATATCATATCCCCCTCTACTACATTACATTATATTACATATCATATCCCCCTCTACTACATTACATTATAATAATATATAATATATCATATCCCCCTCTACTAAATTACATTATAATAATATATAATATCCCCCTCTACTACATTACATTATAATAATATATAATATATCATATCCCCCTCTACTACATTACATTATAATAATATATAATATATCATATCCCCCTCTACTACATTACATTATAATAATATATCATATATCATATCCTTCCAGACCCATATCAAACATCTCCAATCCAAAGTTAAATCTAGAATTGGCTTCCTATTTCGCAACAAAGCATCCTTCACTCATGCTGCCAAACATACCCTTGTAAAACTGACCATCCTACCAATCCTCGACTTTGGCGATGTCATTTACAAAATAGCCTCCAATACCCTACTCAACAAATTGGATGCAGTCTATCACAGTGCAATCCGTTTTATCACCAAAGCCCCATATACTACCCACCATTGCGACCTGTACGCTCTCGTTGGCTGGCCCTCGCTTCATACTCGTCGCCAAACCCACTGGCTCCATGTCATCTACAAGACCCTGCTAGGTAAAGTCCCCCCTTATCTCAGCTCGCTGGTCACCATAGCATCTCCCACCTGTAGCACACGCTCCAGCAGGTATATCTCTCTAGTCACCCCCAAGACCAATTCTTTCTTTGGCCGCCTCTCCTTCCAGTTCTCTGCTGCCAATGACTGGAACGAACTACAAAAATCTCTGAAACTGGAAACACTTATCTCCCTCACTAGCTTTAAGCACCAACTGTCAGAGCAGCTCACAGATTACTGCACCTGTACATAGCCCACCTATAATTTAACCCAAACAACTACCTCTTTCCCAACTGTATTTAATTTTTATTTATTTATTTATTTTGCTCCTTTGCACCCCATTATTTTTTTATTTCTACTTTGCACATTCTTCCATTGCAAAACTACCATTCCAGTATTTTACTTGCTATATTGTATTTACTTTGCCATCATGGCCTTTTTTTGCCTTTACCTCCCTTCTCACCTCATTTGCTCACATTGTATATAGACTTGTTTATACTGCATTATTGACTGTATGTTTGTTTTTACTCCATGTGTAACTCTGTGTCGTTTTATCTGTCGAACTGCTTTGCTTTATCTTGGCCAGGTCGCAATTGTAAATGAGAACTTGTTCTCAACTTGCCTACCTGGTTAAATAAAGGTAAAATAAATAAATAAATAAATAAATCCCCCTCTACTACATTACATTGCATATCATATCCCCCTCTACTACATTACATTGCATATCATATCCCCCTCTACTACATTACATTATAATAATATATAATATATCATATCCCCCTCTACTACATTACATTATAATAATATATAATATATCATATCCCCCTCTACTACATTACATTATAATAATATATAATATATCATATCCCCCTCTACTACATTACATTACATATCATATCCCCCTCTACTACATTACATTATAATAATATATTATATATCATATCCCCCTCTACTACATTACATTATAATAATATATAATATATCATATCCCCCTCTACTACATTACATTATAATAATATATAATATATCATATCCCCCTCTACTACATTACATTATAATAATATATAATATATCATATCCCCCTCTACTACATTACATTATAATAATATATAATATATCATATCCCCCTCTACTACATTACATTATATTACATATCATATCCCCCTCTACTACATTACATTATAATAATATATAATATATCATATCCCCCTCTACTACATTACATTATAATAATATATAATATATCATATCCCCCTCTACTACATTACATTATAATAATATATAATATATCATATCCCCCTCTACTACATTACATTACATTACATATCATATCCCCCTCTACTACATTACATTATAATAATATATAATATATCATATCCCCCTCTACTACATTATATTATAATAATATATAATATATCATATCCCCCTCTACTACATTACATTATAATAATATATAATATATCATATCCCCCTCTACTACATTACATTATAATAATATATAATATATCATATCCCCCTCTACTACATTACATTATAATAATATATAATATATCATATCCCCCTCTACTACATTACATTATAATAATATATAATATATCATATCCCCCTCTACTACATTACATTATAATAATATATAATATATCATATCCCCCTCTACTACATTACATTATAATAATATATAATATATCATATCCCCCTCTACTACATTACATTACATTACATATCATATCCCCCTCTACTACATTACATTATAATAATATATAATATATCATATCCCCCTCTACTACATTACATTATAATAATATATAATATATCATATCCCCCTCTACTACATTACATTATAATAATATATAATATATCATATCCCCCTCTACTACATTACATTATAATAAAATAAAATATATCATATCTCTCTCTCTAGTTCCCCATGTCCTCCTCTCTCTTCCCCCATATCCCCCTCTCTCTTTCCCCATATCCCCTCTCTCTTTTCCCATATCCCCCTCTCTCTTTCCCCATATCCCCTTTCTCTTTTCCCATATCCCCCTCTCTATTTCCCCATATCCCCACTCTCTTTCCATATCCCCCTCTCTCTTTCCCCATATCCCCCTCTCTCTTTCCATATCCCCCTCTCTCTTTCCCCATATCCCCCTCTCTCTTTCCCCATATCCCCCTCTCTCTTTCCCCATATCCCCCTCTCTCTATTTCCATATCCCCCTCTCTCTTTCCCCATATCCCCCTCCCTCTTTCCATATCCCCCTCTCTCTTTCCCCATATCCCCCTCTCTCTTTCCCCAT
>NW_022263382.1:45893-50893 GCF_002021735.2 Oncorhynchus kisutch
ATATATATATATATGGTCAGGTAGGTATATATATATATATATGGTCAGGTAGGTATATATATATATATATGTATATGGTCAGGTAGGTATATATATATATATATATATATGGTCAGGTAGGTATATATATATATATATGGTCAGGTAGGTATATATATATATATATGGTCAGGTAGGTATATATATATATATATGGTCAGGTAGGTATATATATATATATATGTATATGGTCAGGTAGGTATATATATATATATATATATATGGTCAGGTAGGTATATATATATATATATGGTCAGGTAGGTATATATATATATATATATGGTCAGGTAGGTATATATATATATATATATATGGTCAGGTAGGTATATATATACATATATGTATATGGTCAGGTAGGTATATATATATATATATATATATGGTCAGGTAGGTATATATATATATATATGGTCAGGTAGGTATATATATATATATATATGGTCAGGTAGGTATATATATATATATATGGTCAGGTAGGTATATATATATATATATATGGTCAGGTAGGTATATATATATATATATGGTCAGGTAGGTATATATATATATATATGGTCAGGTAGGTATATATATATATATATGGTCAGGTAGGTATATATATATATATGGTCAGGTAGGTATATATATATATATATATGGTCAGGTAGGTATATATATATATATATGGTCAGGTAGGTATATATATATATATATGGTCAGGTAGGTATATATATATATATATGGTCAGGTATGTATATATATATATATATATGTGTCTATTAAATGAGTTGTGACAAGTTGTAAGAGATGAGTTCTGGAGTTCTAAGATCTAATACTGTTGACAAGACAACAAAACAATTTCCTGTTTGTGTCTCTCTCTCATAGATAAACACACACACACACACACACACACACACACACACACACACACACACAGTGTTGTATAATTTGGGTGAGTTGTGTTTTGATGTTGTTGAGCAGGTGTTCCATTAAAGACGTTACGCTCCACCAGCTGAGTCAGTACACATTATCTACCTGAATCTCCTGGTGTGTGTGTGTGTGTGTTCTGTGTGTTTTCAGCTTCCTACTGGTTAGTAGAGTACCAGAGAGTAGAGAGTACGCAGAACACACAGAACACAAAGAACACAAAGAACACAGAACACGCAGAAAACAGAACACACAGAAAACAGAACACACAGAAAACAGAACACATAGAACACACAACACATAGAACACACAACACATAGAACACACAACACATAGAACACACAACACATAGAACACACAACACATAGAACACACAACACATAGAACACACAACACATAGAACACACAACACATAGAACACACAACACACACAACACATAGAACACACAACACATAGAACACACAACACATAGAACACACAACACACACAACACATAGAACACACAACACATAGAACACACAACACATAGAACACACAACACATAGAACACACAACACACAACACACACAACACATAGAACACACAACACACACAACACATAGAACACACAACACATAGAACACACAACACACACAACACATAGAACACACAACACACACAACACATAGAACACATTTTTCCCCCATCTTTATTTAACCAGGGAGGCCAGTTGAGAACAAGTTCTCGTTTACAACTGAGACCTGGCAAAGGTAAAGCACAGCAGTTCGGCACAGAGTTACACATGGAATAAACAAACATACAGTCAATAATACAGTAGAAAAAAATTAAATCTATATACAGTGAGTGCAAATGAGGTAGGATAAGGGAGTTAAAGGCAGAGTGAGCTGACATAAGGCAGGGCTTTACCTAGCAGAGACTTGTAGATGCTATCTTACAGATGACATAGCCAAAGTCGAGGATCGGTAGAGTCAGTTTTATGAGTGTATGTTTGGCAGCATGAGTGAAGGATGCTTTGTTGTGAAATAGGAAGCCGATTCTAGATTTAATTTTGGATTGGAGGTGCTTAATGTGTGTCTGGAAGTAGAGTTTACAGTCTAAACAGACACCCAGGTATTTGTAGTTGTCCACATATTCTAAGTCAGATCTGTCCAGAGTAGTGATGCTGATGCAGGTGCAGGCAGTGATCGGTAAAGAGCATGCATTTAGTTTTACTTGCATTTATGAGCAGTTGGAGGCCATGGAAGGAGAGTTGTATGGCATTGAAGCTCATCTGGAGGTTAGTTATTAACACAGTGTCCAAAGAAGGGCCAGAAGTATACAGAATGGTGTCGTTTGAGTAAGGGTGGATCAGAGAATCACCAGCAGCGAGAGCGACATTATTGATGTATACAGAGAAGAGCGTCGGTCCAAGAATTTATTAACCCTGTTTGCACCCCCATAGAGCTTGCCAGAGGTCCGGACAGCAGACCCTCCAATTTGACACACTGAACTCTATCAGAGAAGTAGTTGGTGATCCAGGCGAAGCAGTCATTTGAGAAGCCAAGACTGTTGAGTCTACCAAGAAGATTATTGTGATTGACAGAGTCGAAAGCCTTGGCCAAGTTGATGAAGACGGCTGCACAGTACTGTCCCTTATTGATGGTGGTTATGATGTCATTTAGGACCTTGAGCGTGGCTGAGGTGCACCCATGACCAGCTCTGAAACCAGATTGCATAGCGGAGAAGTTAGAGTGGGATTCAAAATGGTCATAATCTGTTTGTTGACTTGGCTTTCAAAGACCTTAGAAAGGCAGGGTCGGATAGATATAGGTCTGTAGCAATTTGGGTCTTGAGTGTCTCCCCCTTTGAAGAGGGGGATGACCGCGGCAGCTTTCCAATCTTTGGGAATCTCAGATGATACAAAAGAGAGGTTGAACAGGCTAGTAATAGGGGTTGCAACAATTTCGGCAGATAATTCTGAAAAGAGGCAGATTGTCTAGCCTGTGATTATTATTATTTGACAATGCTGGTCATTTATGAACATTTGAACATCTTGGCCATGTTCTGTTATAATCTCCACCCGGCACAGCCAGAAGAGGACTGGCCACCCCACATAGCCTGGTTCCTCTCTAGGTTTCTTCCTAGGTTTTGGCCTTTCTAGGGAGTTTTTCCTAGCCACCGTGCTTCTACACCCGCATTGCTTGCTATTTGGGGTTTTAGGCTGGGTTTCTGTACAGCACTTTGAGATATCAGCTGATGTACGAAGGGCTATATAAATACATTTGATTGGATTTAATTTGATTTAATTTAGCCCGTCTGATTTGTAAAGGTTCAGGTTTTGCAGGTCTTTAAGAACATCACCTGACTGGATTTGGGTGAAGGAGAAATTGGAGGAGGGTTGGGTGAGTTGCTGTGGGGGGTGCAGTGCTGTTGACCGGGGTAGGGGTAGCCAGGTGGATAGCATGGCCAGCCATAGAAAAATGCTTATTGAAATTCTCAATTATGGTGGATTTATCGGTGGTGACAGTGTTTCCTAGCCTCAGTGCAGTGGGCAGCTGGGAGGAGGTGCTCTTATTCTCCATGGACTTTACAGTGTCCCAGGAGGAGGTGCTCTTATTCTCCATGGACTTTACAGTGTCCCAGGAGGAGGTGCTCCTTATTCTCCATGGACTTTACAGTCTCCCAGGAGGAGGTGCTCTTATTCTCCATGGACTTTACAGTGTCCCAGAAGGAGGTGCTCTTATTCTCCATGGACTTTACAGTGTCCCATAAGGAGGTGCTCTTATTCTCCATGGACTTTACAGTCTCCCAGGAGGAGGTGCTCTTATTCTCCATGGACTTTACAGTCTCCCAGAAGGAGGTGCTCTTATTCTCCATGGACTTTAGTGTCCCAGAACTTTTTTGAGCTTGTGCTACAGGATGTACATTTCTGTTTGAAACAGCTAGCCTTAGCTTTCCTAACTGCCTGTGTATATTGGTTCCTGACTTCCCTGAAAAGTTTGCATATCGCAGGGGCTGTTTGATGCTAATGCAGAACGCCACAGGATGTTTTTGTGCTGGTCAAGGGCAGTCAAGTCTGAAGAGAACCAAGGGCTATATCTGTTCCTGATTCTACATTTTTTGAAAGGGGCTTATTTAAGATGGTGAGGAAGGCACTTCTAAAGAAGGACCAGGCATCCTCTACTGACGGGATCAATCTGTTTCATACTCTCTCAGGTGAGCAGACAAGTGCAGGTTTAGTGCGTGTGTGTGTGTGTGTGTGTGTGTGTGTGTGTGTTCTGCATTCATTATTAACTAGTTGATCACAGGAGAAAATTCTGAATAATAATTCTATTTATACAGCTGTAACATGAAATAGAGAGGGAGAATACACACTGAGAAACACACACACACTGAGAAACACACACACACTGAGAAACACACACACTGAGAAACCACACACACACACACTGAGAACACACACACTGAGAAACACACACACTGAGAAACACACACACTGAGAAACACACACACTGAGAAACACACACACACACACTGAGAAACACACACACTGAGAAACACACCACTGAGAAACACACACACACTGAGAAACACACACACACACACACTGAGAAACACCACACACAGCACACTGAGAAACAACACACACTGAGAAACACACACACTGAGAAACACACACACGAGAAACACACACACTGAGAAACACACACACTGAGAAAACACACCAGAGAAACACACACACTGAGAAACACACACACACACACTGAGAAACACACACACACACACACTGAGAAACACACACACTGAGAAACACACACACTGAGAAACACACACACTGAGAAACACACACACTGAGAAACACACACACACACACACTGAGAAACACACACACACACACACTGAGAAGCACACACACACACACTGAGAAACACACACACACACACACTGAGAAACACACACACTGAGAAACACACACACTGAGAAACACACACACGAGAACACACAACACACACACACACACACACACTTGAGAAACACACACACTGAGAAACACACACACACACACACACTGAGA
>NW_022263382.1:55893-58931 GCF_002021735.2 Oncorhynchus kisutch
CCCACGTTGGAGATGAAGCTTTTGGTCCTGGACAGACCGCTGTGATAGGACAGCCCCTACTCCCACGTTGGAAGCGACGACCTCAACCACAAACTGACGGGCCGGGTCCGGATGGGATGAGGATGGGGGCTGTAGTGAACTGCTGCTTCAGGTCCACAAATGTCAACAGCTGGGGACCATGTGAACGGTACCTTGGGAGAAGTGAATGCAGAGAGGGGAGCCGCCAGGGTGCTGTAGCCCGAATGAAATGGCAGTAGAAAATGAGCAAACCCCAGGAACCGTTGTAGCTGCAACCCTGGACGTGGGTTGGGGCAATCCACCACCCGCCCTCACCTTTACAGGATCCATCTGGATATTCCCTTCAGCGATGATGTATCCCAGAAAGGAGATAGTGGAGCGTTGAAAATCGCACTTCTCAAACAACTGATTCTCCAGGAGGTGCTGATGTCACGACTTCTGCTGAAGTTGGCTCCCCTGCCTGTTCGGGCGGTGCTCGGCGGTTGTCGTCACCGTCCTACTAGCCGCTAACCGATCCCTTTTTCGTTTGTCTGTTGGTTTTGTCTTATTCGTTTCACCTGTGTGTATTTTAGTTTAATGAGCTTCCCTATATGTAGTAGTTTGTCCCGCCCTTGTTTTGTACGGGATTGTTTTTTGTTACTCTGTTGGTTGTGGTTTTCATGTGTGTATTCTCCGGACTGTTTGGTCCTGTGTTTGGGCTGATCTGTTATATGCGCCCTGTATGTTGGCGTTTTTTGGCCGGAGAATAAATCACGATATACTGAACCCTGCTCTCTGCGCCTGATTCCAACCCACCACTCCTAGTATCCTTGACAGCTGAAGGACTTGTCGGACGTGGAGAATGTGTTCTTGGGCAGAAAAGAGAGAAAACAAGGACGTCGTCGAGGTAGAAAAACACAAAACGATTCAACATGTCCTGGAGCACATCGTTTACCGGGGCCTAGAAACAGCGGGAGCGTTGCCCAAACGGAATGACCAGGTACTCATCATGTCCACCGGCAGTGTTGAAGGCCGTCTTCCACTTGTCTCCCTCGCGGATCCGAAACAAGGTGGTAGTCGTAAGAACGATGTAAGAACGATGCGGAGGAAGAGAGGTAGCAATGAAAACCTCCAGGAGATCCTGGTACTCTGCAGGAATGGCAGGGGAATCCGAGGCTTTACTTATGCCTGGAGGAGGACATCCCTGGGGAGGCTGGGCCGCCTGGGGAGGCTGGGCCGCCTGGGGAGGCTGCGCCGCCTGGGGAGGCTGCGCCGCCTGGGGATTCTGCGCCGCCTTAAGGCAATGTGAGGCAAAATGGGCTCCAATCCAGGGTTGAACCCATGGTCCAGTCAATAACAGGGTTGTGCTTCTCTGGCCATGAGAATCCCAAACAACTGGGACGTGTGGAGATTCGATAAGGAGAAGCTGATCGCCTGATACCCTGCAGGTTAATGGGAACTGTGGCTGTGCGTGACCCTGCCAATGAGGCCGTCCAGTGCTCTGGCTTCCATGGAATGGAGAAGAGTTGTGTGGGGATATCTTAGCCTCAGATACCAGGGGTAGTGTCCATACAACTCTCAAGGGCCCCAGAGTCGAGGAGCACCAGGAGAGACTTGGACCGGTCACCCCACAGCAGAATAACAAAAAGGTAGTACTGGTACTGGGAGTTAGAAAACCCACAGTCTGGCCCACCAGTGTACTGGTTCCTACTGATGAGCCTGGTCTTTTGACTGGGCAGGTAGGTATGATAATTCCCCCGCAGCACCACAATACAGACAACAGTTGGAGCTCAGCCTTCGTGAACATTCCTTACGGCGATAATCTAGCTCTGCCCCAGTTACATAGATATAGATATAGAGTTACATAGATATAGACCATAGAGTCACATAGATATAGACTAGAGTTACATAGATATAGACATAGAGTCACATAGATATAGACATAGAGTTACATAGATATAGACATAGAGTTACATAGATATAGACATAGAGTTACATAGATATAGATATACAGTCACATAGATATAGACATAGATAAACAAGCCACCTCTGCCTCTGAACTAACATCGCTCCGGGAGGGGGTCAGCGAGGTCGTCGGGGAGCCAGGCAGGCTCGAGGTGCAGGCAGGATGAATGGTCAGCAGGCGGTCTTAGTGTCAGGGCAGGCAAGAGGTCAGAACCGGGAGGACTAGAAAAACAGAGAATAAGAGAAAACAGGAGCTCGGAAAAACATGCTGGTAAGCTTGAGAAGACAGTAATAAATACACAGGGGATAGTGGGGAAGATGGGTGACACCTGGAGGAGGTGGAGACCATCACAAAGAAACAGATCAAACAGACACTTCTTTCTCCTATTTTCTCTCTCTCTCTCTCTCTCTCTCTCTCTCTCTCTCTCTCTCTCTCTCTCTCTCTCTCTCTCTCTCTCTCTCCCTCTCTCTCTCTCTCTCTCACTTTCCCTCTCTAAGAGGCTTTATTGCAGGGGAAACATATGTTTACATTGCCAAAGCAAGTGAAGTAGATAATAAACAAAAGTGAAATAAACATTAAAAGTGTTGTAACGATGTACAAATAGTTAAGTACACATCTACATCCCCTCCTCTCTACCTTCATCCCCTCCTCTCTATCTTCATGCCCTCCTCTCTACCTACATCCCCCTCCTCTCTACCTTCATGCCCTCCTCTCTATCTTCATGCCCTCCTCTCTACCTTCATGCCCTCCTCTCTACTCTTCATCCCTCCTCTCTATCTTCCTCCCCTCCTCTCTATCTACACCCCCTCCTCTCTACCTTCATGCCCTCCTCTCTACCTACATCCCCTCCTCTCTATCTTCATCCCCCCTCCTCTCTACCTTCATGCCCTCCTCTCTACCTTCATGCCCTCCTCTCTACCTTCATGCCTCCTCTCTATCTTCCTCCCCCTCCTCTCTTCTACATCCCCTCCTCTCTATCTTCATCCCCCTCCTCCTCCTCTCTATCTCCTCCCCTTCCTCTCTATCTTCATCCCCTCATCTCTATCTTCCTCCCCCTCCTCTCTATCTTCCTCAC
>NW_022263383.1:0-59829 GCF_002021735.2 Oncorhynchus kisutch
GGTATTCTCCTGGACCAGACAGCATCACAGGTGGTATTCTCCTGGACCAAACAGGCTCACCAGGTGGTATTCTCCTGGACCAGACAGCATCACAGGCGATATTCTCCTGGACCAGACAGCTGGGTGCATACACTATATATACAATAGTATGTGGACACCCCTTCAAATTAGTAGATTGGGCCATTTCAGCCACACCAGTTGCTGACAGGTGTTTAAAATTAAGCACACAGCCATGCAATCTCCATAGACCGAGCAGCTGCATACAAACCTAAGATCAATATGGGCAATGTCAAGCGTCGGCTTGAGTGGTGTAAAACTCACAGCCACTGGACTCTGGAGCAGTGGAAACGTATTCTCTGGAGTAATGAATCATCTTCACCTTCTAGCAATCCAACGCACTAATCTGGGTTTGGAGGATGCCAGGAGAACGCTACCTGCCCTAATGCATAGTGACAACTGTAAAGTTTGGTGGAGGAGGAATAATGGTCTGGGGCTGTTTTTCATGGTTCGGGCCTTTTAGTTCCAGTTAAGAGAAATCTTAATGCTACAGCATAGAATGACATTCTAGAGGAATCTGTGCTTCCAACTTTGTGGCAACAGTTTGGGGAAGGCCCTTTCCTGTTTCAGCATGACAATGCCCCTGTACACAAAGTGAGATCCATACATGAATGGTTAGTTGAGATTGGTGTGGAAGAACTTCACAAAGCCCTGACATTAAAAACGTCAAACACCTTTGGGATGAATTGGAACGCTGACTGACAGGCCTCATCGCCCGACCTCACTAATGCTCTTGGAATGGAAGCAAGTCCTCGCAGCAATGTTCCATCATCTAGAAGAAAGCCTTCCCAGAAGAGTGGAGGCTGTTATAGCAGCAAATGGGGTGGACTAAATCCATGCAAATGCCCATGATTTTGGATTGAGATGTTTGACGAGCAGGTGTCCACATACTTTTGTTGATTTTGTGTATATACTACAGGCAGGCAGGCCTTCCTCTCTCTCCTCTCCTCTTCTCCCCCTCTCCTCTCCTCTTCTCCCTTCTCTCCTCTCCTCTTCTCCCTTCTCACTTCTCTCCTCTCCTCTTCTCCCTTCTCTCCTCTTCTCCCCCCTCTCCTCTCCTCTTCTCCCCCGCTCCTCTCATCTTCTCCCTCCTCTCCTCTCCCCTCCCCTCTTCTCTCCTCTCCTCTCCTTTCTCCCTCCTTCCTCTCCTCTCCTCTCCTCTCTCTCTCTCCTCTCCTCTCCTCTCCTCTCTCTCTCTCTCTCCTCTCCTCTCCCTCTCTCCTCTCCTCTCTCTCCTCTCCTCTCCCTCTCCTCCCTCTCCTCCCTTCTTCCTCCCCTCTCCTCTCTCCCCCCTCTCCTCTCCTCTCTCCCCCCGCTCTCTCCATCTTCCCTCCTCTCCTCTCTCTTCTCCCCCTCTCCTCTCCTCTTCTCCCCCATCTCCTCTCAGCTTCTACACCCCCCCCCCTTCTCCTGCTCTAACATGAGACCTCATCAGTACTCATTTTGGGTGCTGGTACTGTTTTATATTAGGTGCTGGAACATTAAGCCAATATTCTATAAGAGGTGAACTCAAGCAGTAGAAAGTTAGAGGTGATATTATAGGACACACTATGTGTAACTTTGCTGCTCTGCCAAGCAGTTTCCTGTGGAGTTTTTCTCATGTCAGTGTTTCCTGTAGGTAGGTGGGTTTTAACCACTGATCTGTCTGCTTAAAAGTGGGTCACATATAATTAAGGAAGTAATGAGATAGAAGTCATATAGCCTAGCAGTATTTCTCAGGAGGGGGAGGGAGAGGAGGAGAGAGAGAGAGAGAGGGGGGGGGGGGGGGGGGGGAGAGGACATACTGACAGACTGGGTGGGAGAAGGAGACACGGGAGGAGAGAGAGAGGACATACTGACAGACTGTGTTGGGGAGAAGGAGACCACGGGAGGAGAGAGAGAGGACATACTGACAGACTGGGTTGGGAGAAGGAGACACGGGAGGAGAGAGAGAGAGAGGACATTACTGTCAGACTGGGTTGGGAGAAGGAGACATGGGAGGAGGATGAGAGAGAAGAGGACATAATGACAGACTGGGTTGGGAGAAGGAGACACGGGAGGAGAGAGAGAGAGATAGAGGACATACTGACAGACTGGGTTGGGAGAAGGAGACACGGGAGGAGAGAGAGAGGACATACTGACAGACTGGGTTGGGAGAAGGAGACACGGGAGGAGAGAGAGAGAGAGGACATACTGTCAGACTGGGTTGGGAGAAGGAGACATGGGAGGAGAGAGAGAGAGAGGACATACTGTCAGACTGGGTTGGGAGAAGGAGACATGGGAGGATGATGAGAGAGAGAGAGAGAACATAATGACAGACTGGGTTGGGAGAAGGAGACACGGGAGGAGGAAGAGAGATGAGAGAAACTCAGCAAAGAAATAAATGTCCCTTTTTCAGGACCCTGTCTTTCAAGATAATTTGTAAAAATCCAAATAACTACACAGATCTTCATTGTGAAGGGTGTAAAGCGTTTCCCATGCTTGTTCAGTGACCCATAAACAATGAATGAAGATGCACCTGAGGAACGGTCGTTAAGACACTAACAGCTTACGATGGTAGGCAATTAGGTCACAGTTATGAAAACTTAGGACACTAAAGAGGCTTTTCAACTGACTGAAAAACACCAAAAGAAAGATGCCCAGGGTCCCTGTTCATGTGCGTGAACGTGCCTTAGGCATACTGCAAGGAGGCATGAGGACTGCAGATGTGGCCAGGGCAATAAATTGCAATGTCCGTACTGTGAGATGCCTAAGGCAGCGCTACAGGGAGAAAGGACGGACAGCTGATCGTCCTCGCAGTGGCAGACCACGTGTAACAACACCTGCACAGGATCGTACATCCAAACATCACACCTATGGGACAGGTACAGAATGGCAACAACAACTGCCCGAGTTACACCAGGAATGCACAATCCCTCCATCAGTGCTCAGACTGTCCGCAATAGGCTGAGAGAGGCTGGACTGAGGGCTTGTAGGCCTGTTGTAACGCAGGTCCTCACCAGACATCACTGGCAACAACGTCGCCTATGGGCACAAACCCACCGTCGCTGGACCAGACAGGACTGGCAAAAGTGCTCTTCACTGATGAGTCACGGTTTTGTCTCACTAGGGGTGAGGAAGGAATGAGCATTACACCGAGGCCTGTACTCTGGAGCGGGATCGATTGGAGGTGGAGGGTCCGTCATGGTCTGGGGCGGTGTGTCACAGCATCATCGGACTGAGCGTGTTGTAATTGCAGGCTGTCTCAACGCTGTGCGTTACAGGGAAGACATCCTCCTCCCTCATGTGGTACCCTTCCTGCAGGCTCATCCTGACATGACCCTCCAGCATGACAATGGCACCAGCCATACTGCTCGTTCTGTGCGTGATTTCCAGCAAAACAGGAATATCAGTGTTCTGCCATGGCCAGCGACGAGTCCGGATCTCAATCCCATTGAGCACGTCTGAAACCTGTTGGATCGGAGGGTGAGGGCTAGGACATGTCTGGGAACTGAAATGTCTGGGAACTTGCAGGTGCCTTGGTGGAAGAGTGGGGTAACATCTCACAGCAAGAACTGGGAAATCTGGTGCAGTCCGTGAGGGGTAGATGCACTGCAGTACTTAATGCAGCTGGTGGCCACACCTGATACTGCCTGTTACTTTTGATTTTGACCCCTCCCCCCTTTGTTCAGGGACACTTACTGACAGACTGGGTTGGTAGAAGGAGACGGGAGGAGGGAGAGAGAGATGAGCGAGAGATAGGACTTATTGACAGACTGGGTTGGTAGAATGAGACGGGGGAGGAGAGAGTTTTTGGTGGGGGGGGCACAAGGGGCTGTTGGTAGAGTGAGTATAGGAGAAGGGGCTGTCGGGAGAGTGAGTATAGGAGAAGGGGATGTCGGTAGAGTGAGTATAGGAGAAGGGGCTGTCGTAGAGTGAGTATAGAAGGGGCTGTCGGTAGAGTGAGTATAGGAGAAGGGGCTGTCGGTAGAGTGAGTATAGGAGAAGGGGCTGTCGGTAGAGTGAGTATAGGAGAAGGGGCTGTCGGTAGAGTGAGTATAGGAGAAGGGGCTGTCGGTAGAGTGAGTATAGGAGAAGGGGCTGTCGGTAGAGTGAGTATAGGAGAAGGGGTTGTCGGTAGAGTGAGTATAGGAGAAGGGGTTGTCGGTAGAGCCGAGGAGAGGCAATGGAGCTGTTGGAGGAGGGAGATCGGAGAGAGATGTTGGTTAGGTGTATTTTGCAACGCACTCGCCCTGAAGAGCATGTCATCAGTCCGGTGCCACCTGTGCCGGCTCCACGCACTCGTCTACCAGTGCGAGGGTACATTCCAGAGCCTCCAGCGACGGTTTACAGTCCAGAGCCTCCAGCGATGGTCAACGGTCCAGAGCCTTCAGCGACGTTCAACATTCCAGAGCCTCCAGCGACGGTCAACGGTCCAGAGCCTCCAGCGATGGTCAACGGTCCAGAGCCTCCAGCGATGGTCAACGGTCCAGAGCCTCCAGCGATGGTCCACGGCCCGGAGCTTCCTGTGCTGGTGCCACGGCCGGAGTCTTCCTCTGCGCCGGTGCCCAGTCCGAGCACGGCTTTCAGCCCAGCTTCATGGCCGGATCTGCGGTCTGAGCGGGTGCTTCGTCCCTCAACAGGGCCGCCCCCGAAGCTAGTTGCCCACCCAAACACTCCCCATCCAGGTTCAGGTTTTGCTGTCGGAGTTTGTAACTTTGGCGGAGGGGGGGGGATGTCACGCCCTGACCATAGGGTTCTGACCATCAGCTGACCATCAGCTGCCCCCAGGGTTCTGACCATCAGCTGCCCCCAGGGTTCTCTATGGTGCAAAAGGTCAGAGCTTGACTTGGGGGATGTTCTAGTCTTGAATTTCTATGTTGGTGTGAGTATGGTTCCCAATTGGAGGCAGCTGATGATCGTTGCCTCTAATTGGGGATGATCCTTAGTGGGGTCCCACCTGTGTTTGTGGGATATTGTTCCGTTTTGGTTCAGTGCTCTGTGCGCTACGAACTTCACATTCATTTATTCTTTGTTGTTTTTTGAAGGTTCACTTCAATAAATATGTGGAACTCTACTCACGCTGCGCCTTGGTCCACTCATTATGTATACAACAAACGTGACACTCACTCACTGACAGACTGGGTTGGTAGAAGGAGACCGGGGAGGGGGAGAGAGAGGGGAGAGAGAGATGAGAGAGAGCTAGGACTTATTGACAGACTGGGTTGGTAGAATGAGACAAGGAGGGGGAGAGAGAGGGGAGAGAGACAGAGAGATAGGACTTATTGACAGACTGGGTTGGTAGAATGAGACAGGGGAGGAGGGAGAGAGAGGGGAGAGAGAGAGAGAGAGAGAGATAGGACTTATTGACAGACTGGGTTGGTAGAATGAGACAAGGAGGGGGAGAGAGATGAGAGAGAGATAGGACTTATTGACAGACTGGGTTGGTAGAAGGAGACAAGGGAGGAGGGAGAGAGCGATGAGAGAGATAGGAATTATTGACAGACTGGGTTGGTAGAAGGAGACAAGGGAGAAGGGAGAGAGCGATGAGAGAGATAGGACTTATTGACAGACTGGGTTGGTAGAAGGAGACAAGGGAGGAGGGAGAGAGAGATGAGAGAGATAGGACTTATTGACAGACTGGGTTGGTAGAAGGAGACGAGGGAGGAGGGAGAGAGAGACTGACATATAAACCAACTGACTATATTTGTATCACTGACTTCTCACCAGTGATGTCATCATAACCAGTAACCTGTTCCTCTCTTGGGCCTTAGTGGAACATTAAGCCAATATTCTATAAGAGTTGAACTCAAGCAGTAGAAAGTTAGAGGTGATATTATAGGACACACTATGTGTAACTTTGCTGCTCTGCCAGCAGTTTCCTGTGGAGTTTTCTAATGTCAGTGTTTCCTGTATGTTGGTGGGTTTAACTGATCTTATCTGCTTAAAGGTTTGTCACGTCATATAAGTAAGGAAGAGATGAGATAGAAGTCATATAGTCTAGCAGTATTTCTCACTCTTCAGTCCTCTCTTCATGACAGTAGACTTGTTTCGTCAGTGGAGCCCAAGTTAGAGGCAGATATGATACCTGCAGTGGTACTGATGACCCTGTTGTGGAGCAGAGGTAAGATGCTGTTATACTGATATACACATGTGACAGTAATATTGTAAGATATTTTACCATTTGCAGGGTTAGTAAAATAACATACAACTGGAAGCAGACAGTAAAAATGTGTCTCAAAGCAGGACAATGATGTGATCACCTGTAAATGTACTTTACTGTAGTCTAACTGTCCATCTGGGGACAGGCACTAATGTCAGTTAAGTTGTGATGGTGTCATGCATCTGACTGTTGTATATTCAGTGTGTCAATGATTGATTGTATCTGTCTCTATGTAAATGAATGAGAGTATATATGATGTATTATATATTATATTGGAGTAGGAGAAGGGAGGGGTGTAGATGATAGAGGTCTATGAGCTGAGTCAAGATCAACAGGTCCAACACTATGAGAGAGAGAGAGAGAGAACATGCGCGAGAGAGAGAAAGAGAGATGAGCAGCATGAGAGAGAGGAGAGGGGAGGAATGGGGTGAGCAGAGGAGAGAGAAGTGGAGGGGACAGAGGAGGGGAGGGGACAGAGGAGGGTAGGGGAGAGAGGGGGTATGGGTGAGAAAAGGGGAGTGGAGAGAGATTTGTGGAGGAGAGAGAATGAGAGAGAAAGGGAGGGGAGAGAGAAGGGGAGGGGATATTTGCGGAGGAGAGAGAAAGTGTCAAGGAAGGGCAACACTAAGACCTTCTCAGCCAGCTGGATCCACTAGGGCCCTCTCAATCAGCTGGCTCCACTAGTGCCCTCTCAGCCAGCTGGCTCCACTAGGGCCCTCTCAGTCAGACAGCTCCACTAGGGCCCTCTCAACCAGCTGTCTGCTATCGGGCCCTCTCAACCAGCTGGCTCCACTAGGGCCCTCTCAACCCGCCGACTCCACTAGGGCCCTCTCAACCAGCTGGCTCCTATAGGGCCCTCTCAACCAGCTGGATCCACTAGGGCCTTCTTAGCCAGCTGGCTCCACTAGGGCCCTCTCAGTCAGCCGGCTCCACTAAGGCCCTCTCAACCAGCCGGCTCCACTAAGGCCCTCTCAGTCAGCCGGCTCCACTAAGGCCCTCTCAACCAGCCGGCTACACTAAGGCCCTCTCAGTTAGCCGGCTCCACTAAGGCCCTCTCAGTCAGCCGGCTCCACTAAGGCCTTCTCAACCAGCCGGCTCCAATAAGGCCCTCTCAGTCATCCGGATCCACTAGGGCCCTCTCAGCCAGCCGGCTCCACTAAGGCCCTCTCAACCAGCTGGCTCCACTAGGGCCCTTTCAAACATCTGGCTCCACTAGGGCCCTCTCAGCCAGCTTGCTCCACTGGTGCCCTCTTAACCATCTGGATCCACTAGGGCCCTCTCAACCAGCTGGCTCCACTAAGGCCCTCTCAGTAAGCCGGCTCCACTAAGGCCCTCTCAGTCGGCCGGCTCCACTAGGGCCCTCTCAACCCGCCGACTCCACTAGGGCCCTCTCAACCAGCTGGCTCCTATAGGGCCCTCTCAACCAGCTGGATCCACTAGGGCCTTCTTAGCCAGCTGGCTCCACTAGGGCCCTCTCAGTCAGCCGGCTCCACTAAGGCCCTCTCAACCAGCCGGCTCCACTAAGGCCCTCTCAGTCAGCCGGCTCCACTAAGGCCCTCTCAGTCAGCCGGCTCCACTAAGGCCCTCTCAACCAGCCGGCTACACTAAGGCCCTCTCAGTTAGCCGGCTCCACTAAGGCCCTCTCAGTCAGCCGGCTCCACTAAGGCCCTCTCAGTCAGCCGGCTCCACTAAGGCCCTCTCAACCAGCCGGCTACACTAAGGCCCTCTCAGTTAGCCGGCTCCACTAAGGCCCTCTCAGTCAGCCGGCTCCACTAAGGCCTTCTCAACCAGCCGGCTTCAATAAGGCCCTCTCAGTCATCCGGATCCACTAGGGCCCTCTCAGCCAGCCGGCTCCACTAAGGCCCTCTCAACCAGCTGGCTCCACTAGGGCCCTTTCAAACATCTGGCTCCACTAGGGCCCTCTCAGCCAGCTTGCTCCACTGGTGCCCTCTTAACCATCTGGATCCACTAGGGCCCTCTCAACCAGCCGGCTCCAATAAGGCCCTCTCAGTCATCCGGATCCACTAGGGCCCTCTCAGCCAGCCGGCTCCACTAAGGCCCTCTCAACCAGCTGTACAAGAAGTAGAAGTACAAATGTCGAGGGAAATTAACTAAAGTGATAAATCTCGTCCTAGGTTTTATTTACTGTGGTGTTTGTTCTCCACTGGTTCCCCTGTTCTCATCACAACAGGTCACACATTCTGCTGACATGATTACACACTGTGGTATTTTACCTAACAGATAACAATATTATATTTTGGAGTCTTTGTAATCTGAGGGAAATATGTCTCTTATATCGTTGTACATTTGGCAGGAGGTTAGGAAGTACAGCTCAGTATCCAACTCATTTTGTGGGCAGTGGGCACATAGCCTGTCTTCTCTCTGCCTACCTCTCTCAATAGCAAGGCTATGCTCACTCAGTCTTGTTTCTGGATATTAATTATTGATGGATATTAATTAGTGATGGATATTAATTAGTGATGGATGTTAATTAGTGATGGATATTAATTAGTGATGGGTATTAATTAGTGATGGATATTAATTAGTGATGGATATTAATTAGTGATGGATGTTAATTAGTGATGGATATTAATTAGTGATGGGTATTAATTAGTGATGGATACTAATTAGTGATGGATATTAATTAGTGATGGATATTAATTAGTGATGGATATTAATTAGTGATGGATATTAAATAGTGATGGATATTAATTAGTGATGGATATTAATTAGTGATGGATATTAATTATTGATTTCTCCATGCAGTACTTACAATCTTGATTGGTTAGTGGACCCCACAGTTTACCTCCATAAAGGGCAATTGGTTCTATTGTAGATTTTAATATTTTGTGTGAGGTTCTAATTGGTATGTCAATTAGAACTTGTCTTTTGATAACTCAAACTGTGCTCACAGTGTCATACTGTCTGTATAGGGCCAAATAGCATTTAAGTTCACTTTGATATTTTGTAGTTGTGTAGTTCTAGATACCGTGTGGGTTTATTATATTTCCTAGTCAGTAAATATGTAATAATTGTGTAGTTCTAGATACTGTGTGGGTTTATTATATTTCCTAGTCAGTAAATATGTAATAATTGTGTAGTTCTAAATACTGTGTGGGTTTATTATATTGTTGCCCACAGCAGTGAATGAAAGAGAAACCAGCAGGCATTTTGCCTCCCTTGATAAATGTTTTGTTGATTAATAGCCAATCAGCATTGAGCTAAACTGAGTGAGCTCAGCTGTGAATCACATCACAAGCCAAACATCATCGTTTACAGAAAAAATCTTGAATGCATCTCATTGTGTTGTTGTCTAGCTAGCTAAAATAATCCCTTTCCTATATTAGCCATGAGTGGAGGGAGTTGGACTTGTTGTTTTTATTCTCTGTACTGGACAATGATTATAACAGAGATTACCATAAATTCAACCTGCAATGGAGCAGGTTGAGAGCTTCAAGTTCCTTGGTGTCCACATTACCAACAAACTAACATGGTCCAAGCACACCAAGACAGTTGTGAAGAGGGTACGACAAAACCTATTTCCCCTCAGGCGACTGAAAAGATTTGGCATGGGTCCTCAGATCCTCAAAGGGTTCTACAGCTGCACCATCGAGAGCATCCTGACGGGTTGCATCACTGCCTGGTATGGCAACTGATCGACCTCTGACCGCATTACACTATAGAGGGTAGTGGGTACAGCCCAGTACATCACTGGGGCCAAGCTTCCTGCCATCCAGGACCTCTATACCAGGCAGTGTCAGAGGAAGGCCCTAAAACATGTCAAATACCCCAGCCACCCTAGTCATAGACTGTTCTCTCTGCTACCGCACGGCAAGCAGTACCAAAGCACCAAGTCTAGGTTCAAGAGGCTTCTAAACAGCTTCTACCTCCAAGCCATAAGACTCCTGAACATCTAGTCAAATGGCTACCAAGACTATTTGCATTGTCCCCCCCTTCCCCCCTTCCCCCCTTACACCACTGCTACTCCCTGTTGTCATCTATGTATGCATGGTCACTATAATAACTCTACCTACATGTGACTAATAACATTTGATTTGATTTGAAATTCATACGTTGTGCCCCTGGCCTGAGAGGATGGAGGTTCAACATGTAGCTAGATGTAGTAGGCTAATGTTAACTAGCTGGCCTGAGAGGATGGAAGTTCAACATGTACTGTAGCTAGATGTAGTAGGCTAATGTTAACTAGCTGGCCTGAGAGGATGGAAGTTCAACATGTACTGTAGCTAGATGTAGTAGGCTAATGTTAACTAGCTGGCCTGAGAGGATGGAAGTTCAACATGTACTGTAGCTAGATGTTTTAGGCTAATGTTAACTAGCTGGCCTGGCACATCGTTGCCCATGTCAGGAAGTTATTCTGGCCAGCAAGCATTTTATCCAGGTACCTTAGAAGAAAAATAACTAAAATGGTGTCCTGCAAGACAGAGTCATAGATGTGTAGGATACATGAAAGAGGAGGATGGCTTTGGTGTTTCTCTACAATGGGGGAGTCAAAATGTGTTTTCTACTCACACACACACACACACACAATAGGAAAGGCATAACGATTGAGTTTACAGCCACATCATATTTAGAAACATGACCTTGCTTGACCTGCTGTAGGTCATGTATCTGTCTGTTACAGGTAATATGTTTCGTGGACTTCACAGGACAGATGTTGCTCTCTGGTTTTGTGATGAAACAAAGGTGTGGTTGAATTTATTCTGCCACTGTGTCTTCTTATAATCTCGGTTTAAGGCTTATAAATCACCAGTCTAGTACATAACTCAACTCTCTCCCTGACCCAAACCAGTCTAGTACATAACTCACCTCTCTCCCTGACCCCCACCAGTCTAGTACATAACTCAACTCTCTCCCTGACCCCCACCAGTCTAGTACATAACTCAACTCTCTCCCTGACCCCCACCAGTCTAGTACATAACTCAACTCTCTCCCCGACCCAAACCAGTCTAGTACATAACTCACCTCTCTCTCTGACCCAAACCAGTCTAGTACATAACTCAACTCTCTCCCTGACCCCCACCAGTCTAGTACATAACTCACCTCTCTCCCTGACCCCCACCAGTCTAGTACATAACTCAACTCTCTCCCCGACCCCCACCAGTCTAGTACATAACTCAACTCTCTCCCCGACCCCCACCAGTCTAGTACATAACTCAACTCTCTCTCCAGTCCCCACCAGTCTACTTCACAACTCAACTCTCTCCTCGACCCCCACCAGTCTAGTACATAACTCAACTCTCTCTCCAGTCCCCACCAGTCTACTTCACAACTCAACTCTCTCCTCGACCCCCACCAGTCTAGTACATAACTGAACTCTCTAAAAAGTTAGAGGGAACATTGGTGATGGTGTCATGCATCTGACTGTTGTATATTCAGTGTGTCAATGATTGATTGTTTCTGTCTCTATGTAAATGAAAGAGAGTATATATGATGTATGTATTTAATATTGGTGTAATGTCAGAGTAGGAGAAGGGAGGGGTGTAGATGCTACCCACAGATGGAGCCCAAAAGGGTTCTACCTGGAACTAAAAATGGTTCTCCTGTGGGGACCGCGGAAGAATCCTTCTAGGTTCTAGAGAGCACCTTTTATTCAGAGTGTGGGTGTCACGCCCTGACCTTAGAGAGCCTTGTTTTTTCTCTATTTGGTGAGGTCAGGGTGTGACTTGGGTGGGCAAATCTATGTTTCTATTTCTTTGTTGGCCTAGTATGGTTCCCAATCAGAGGCAGCTGTTTATCGTTTCCTCTGATTGGGGATCATACTTAGGCAGCCCTTTTCCCACCTTATATTGTGGGATCTTGTTTTTGTATAGTTGCTGTGTTAGCGCTACAAAACTTTACGTGTCGTTTATCTTTCTTGTTTTTTGGTGATCATTTAATAAATGTATGATGTACACCTACCACGCTGCACCTTGGTCTAATCCATCTTTCAACGAACGTAACAGAAGATCCCACCACAAACGGACCAAGCAGCGTGGTCAGGAGGAGAGGACACGACAGAAACCCGAGAGGCAGATGACGTGGGCGTTGGTGCTGAGGGGTGAGTCCGAGACCGAGGAGGAATTATTGGACCGTTTGAGCGAGGAGTGGTTGGCAGTGGAGAGGAACGAAAGAGTTTGGAGGGGTTGGAGTCTGGACCGTTTGAGCGAGGAGTGGTTGGCAGTGGAGAGGGAGAAAGAGTTTGGAGGGGCTGGAGTCTGGACCGTTTGAGCGAGGAGTGGTTGGCAGTGGAGAGGGACGAAAGAGTTTGGAGGGGTTGGAGTCTGGACCGTTTGAGCGAGTAGTGGTGGGCAGTGGAGAGGGAGAAAGAGTTTGGAGGGGTTGGAGTCTGGAGCAAGACAGTCACTTTGAGGAGCGCGTGACCCTTCAGTTTCACGTACTGTGTCTCCGGTGCGCCTTCACAGTCCAGTGCGTCCTGTGCCAATGATGATCCATGGCATGAAGCCTCCAGTGATGATCCATGGCACGAAGCCTCCAGTGATGATCCATGGCACGAAGCCTCCAGTGATGATCCATGGCACGAAGCCTCCAGTGATGACCCATGGCACGAAGCCTCCAGTGATGATCCATGGCACGAAGCCTCCAGTGATGATCCATGGCACGAAGCCTCCAGTGATGATCCATGGCACGAAGCCTCCAGTGATGATCCATGGCACGAAGCCTCCAGTGATGATCCATGGCCCGAAGCCTCCAGTGATGATCCATGGCACGAAGCCTCCAGTGATGATCCATGGCACGAAGCCTCCAGTGATGATCCATGGCCCGAAGCCTCCAGTGATGATCCATGGCCCGAAGCCTCCAGTGATGATCCATGGCCCGGAGCCTCCAGTGATGATCCATGGCCCGGAGCCTCCAGTGATGATCCATGGCACGAAGCCTCCAGTGATGATCCATGGCACGAAGCCTCCAGTGATGAGCCATGGCCCGAAGCCTCCAGTGATGATCCATGGCCCGGAGCCTCCAGTGACGATCCATGGCCCGAAGCCTCCAGTGACGATCCATTGCACAAAGCCTCCAGTGACGATCCATGGCCCGAAGCCTCCAGCGACGATCCACAGTCCGGAGCCTCCAGCGACGGTCCCCAGTCCGGAGCCTCCAGCGACGGTCCCCAGTCCGGAGCCTCCAGCGACGGTCCCTAGTCCGGAGCCTGCAGCGACGGTCCACAGTCCGGAGCCTGCAGCGACGGTCCCCAGTCCGGAGCCTGCAGCGACGGTCCCCAGTCCGGAGCCTGCAGCAACGGTCCCCAGTCCAGAGCCTGCAGCGACGGTCCCCAGTCCGGAGCCTCCAGAGACAGTTCCGGAGTCCGTGACGACGATCTATGGTCCGGAGTCCATGACGACGATCTACGGTCCGGAGTCCGCGACGACGATCTACGGTCCGGAGTGCGCGACGACGATCTACGGTCCGGAGTCCGCGACGACGATCTACGGTCCGGAGTCCCTGACGATGATCCCCACACCGGAGCCTCCACCGAAATGAGATGCCCACCCGACCCTCCCCTATAGGTTCAGGTTTGCGGCCGGAGTCCGCACCTTTGGGAGGGGGAGGGGGAGGGGGGGGGGGGGTACTGTCACGCCCTGACCTTAGAGAGCCTTGTTTATTCTCTATTGGATTAGGCCAGGGTGTGACTAGGGTGGGTACTCTAGTTTTTGTATATCTATGTTTCTATTTTTTTGTTGGCCTAGTATGGATCCCAATCAGAGGCAGCTGTTTATTGTTGTCTCTGATTGGGGATCATACTTAGGCAGCCCTTTTTCCCACCTTAGATTGTGGGATCATGTTTTTGTATAGTTGCTGTGTTAGCGCTACAAAACTTTACGTGTCGTTTATCTTTCTTGTTTTTTGGTGATCATTTAATAAATGTATGATGTACGCCTACCACGCTGCACCTTGGTCTAATCCATCTTTCAACGAACGTAACAGTAGGCCTATATTGCTGTAGTGGTTCTGTGGTTTTCTGTGAAACGGTTCATTGGTTTTGGTAAGTTAAAAGATCATCAGAAATACTATGAAACATCCCCAAGACAATAATGAAATTGACAAAATCATAAATGTTATGAAATAAAACAAAACTTGTTGATCAAGTGTAGCAATTTGAAATGAAATGACAGTAAAACAACATTGTAGATGATCAAATATTTGAATGAAAGTGTAACATTTACTGGTTGTGATAAAGTGCATTCAGAAAGTATTCAGACCTCTTGACTTTTAACACATTTTGATATGTTACAGCCTTAATGACATCACTATACCCCATAATGACATCACAATACCCCATAATGACATCACTATACCCCATAATGACATCACTATACCCCATAATGACATCACTATACCCCATAACGACATCACTATACCCCATAATGACATCTCTAAACCCCACAATGACATCACTATACCCCATAATGACATCACTATACCCCATAATGACATCACTATACCCCATAATGACATCACTATACCCCATAATGAAATCACAATACCCCATAATGACATCACTATACCCCATAATGACATCACTATACCCCATAATGACATCACTATACCCCATAATGAAATCACAATACCCCATAATGACATCACTATACCCCATAATGACATCACTATACCCCATAATGACATCACTATACCCCATAATGACATCACTATACCCCATAATGACATCACTATACCCCATAATGAAATCACAATACCCCATAATGACATCACTATACCCCATAATGACATCACTATACCCCATAATGACATCACTATACCCCATAATGACATCACTATACCCCATAATGACATCACTATACCCCATAATGACATCACAATACCCCATAATGACCTCACTATACTCCATACTAACATCACTAAACCCCACAATGACATCACTATACCCCATAATGACATCACTATACTCCATACTAACATCACTATACTCCATGCTAACATCACTATACTCCATAATAGGAAACCAAAAACCGGTTTTTAGAAATGTTTGCAAATGTGTAAAAAAAAAAATAAAAAAAAAAAGCTACTGAAATATATTCCATTATTCATGCCAGGCTTCCTCCAGATGTGACGCTTATCATTCAGGCCAAAGAATCTTGGTTACTTCAGACCAGAGGATCTTGTTTCTGATGGTCTGAGAGTCTTTAGGTGCCTTGTGGCACCTTTTGGCAAACTCCCAGCGGGCTGTCATGTTCCTTTTACTGAGGAGTGGCTTTTCCGTCTGGCCATTCTACCATAACGGCCTGATTGGTGGAGTTCTGCAGAGATTGTTGTCCTTCTGGAAGGTTCTCTCATCTCCACAGAGGAACACTGGAGCTCTGTCAGGGTGACCACCGGGTTCTTGGTCACCTCCTTGACCAAGGCCCTTCTCCCCCGATTACTCAGTTTGGCCGGTCGACCAGCTCTAGGAAGATTCTTGAAGGCAGAGTTACAAAGAAAAAGCCATATCTCAGACTGGCCAATAACAGATTAAGATGGACAACAGAACACAGACACTGGTCAGAGGAACTCTGCCTAGAAGGCCAGCATCCCGGAGTCACCTCTTCACTGTTTACGTTGAGACTGGACAGAGGAACTCTGCCTAGAAGGCCAGCATCCCGGAGTCACCTCTTCACTGTTTACGTTGAGACTGGACAGAGGAACTCTGCCTAGAAGGCCAGCATCCCGGAGTCACCTCTTCACTGTTTACGTTGAGACTGGACAGAGGAACTCTGCCTAGAAGGCCAGCATCCCGGAGTCACCTCTTCACTGTTTACGTTGAGACTGGACAGAGGAACTCTGCATAGAAGGCCAGCATCCCGGAGCCACCTCTTCACTGTTTACGTTGAGACTGGACAGAGGAACTCTGCCTAGAAGGCCAGCATCCCGGAGTCACCTCTTCACTGTTTACGTTGAGACTGGACAGAGGAACTCTGCCTAGAAGGCCAGCATCCCGGAGTCACCTCTTCACTGTTTACGTTGAGACTGGTGTTTTGCGGGTACTATTTAATGAAGTTGCCAGTTGAGAGACTTGTGAGGCGTCTGTTTCTCAAACTAGGCTCTCTACTGTACATGTCCTCTTGCTCAGTTGTGCACCGGGGCCTCCCACTCCTCTTTCTGTTCTGGTTAGGGCCAGTTTGCGCTGTTCTATGAATGGAGTAGTACACAGTGTTGTACGAGATCTTCAGTTTCTTGGCAATTTCTCACATGGAATAGCTTTAATTTATCAGAACAAGAATAGACTGACGAGTTTCAGAAGAAAGTTCTTTGTTTCTGGCCATTTTGAGCCTGTAATCGAAACCACAAATGCTGATGCTCCAGACACTCAACTAGTCTAAACAAGGACAGTTTTATTGCTTCTTTAATCAGGACAACAGTTTTCAGCTATGATAACATAATTGCAAAAGTATTTACTAATGATCAATTATCCTTTTAAAATGATAAACTTGGATTAGCTAACACAATGTGCCATTGGAACACAGGAGTGATGGTTGCTGATAATGTGCCTCTGAACACCTGTGTAGATATTCCATAAAAAATCTGTTGTTTCCAGCTACAATAGTCATTTACAACATTGTCTACACTATATTTCTAATCAATTTGATTTACAACAATGTCTACACTATATTTCTGATCAATTTGATGTTATTTTAATGGACAACAAATGTGCTTTTCTTTCAAAAACAAGGACATTTCTAAGTGACACCAAACTTTTGAACAATAGGGTTTTTCTGTTTTTTACTTCTAATAAATTAGCAAGCATTTCTAAATACCTGTTTTTTCTGTGTCATTATGGGGTATTGTGATGTCATTATGGGGTATTGTGATGTCATTATGGGGTGTTGTGATGTAATTATGGGGTATTGTGTGTAGATTGATGATGATTGTTTTTAAATTAATATTAGAATAAGGCTATAAAGTAACAAAATTAGAAAAGACAAGGGGTCTGAATACTTTCCTAATGCACCAATATGTACATGAAGGCAGGGTAAAGTGACTAGACATCAGAATAGATAATAATAAGGTATTTGAGGTAGATATGTACATGAAGGCAGGGTAAAGTGACTAGACATCAGGATAGATAATAATAAGGTATTTGAGGTAGATATGTACATGAAGGCAGGGTGAAGTGACTAGACATCAGGATAGATAATAATAAGGTATTTGAGGTAGATGTGTACATGAAGGCAGGGTAAAGTGACTAGACATCAGGATAGATAATAATAAGGTATTTGAGGTAGATATGTACATGAAGGCAGGGTGAAGTGACTAGACATCAGGATAGATAATAATAAGGTATTTGAGGTAGATGTGTACATGAAGGCAGGGTAAAGTGACTAGACATCAGGATAGATAATAATAAGGTATTTGAGGTAGATATGTACATGAAGGCAGGGTAAAGTGACTAGACATCAGGATAGATAATAATAAGGTAGGAGGGTAGGGGGAAGGAGAGGGGGAGAAGAGGAGAGAGGAGAGGGGGAGAAGATGAGATGGGAAGGGGGAGAAGAGGGGAGGAGAGGAGAGGGGGAGAAGATGAGATGGGAAGGGGGAGAAGAGGGGAGGAGAGGAGAGGGGGAGAAGATGAGATGGGAAGGGGGAGAAGAGGGGAGGAGAGGAGAGGAGAGGGGGAGAAGATGAGATGGGAAGGGGGAGAAGAGGGGGAGGAGAGGAGAGGGGGAGAAGATGAGATGGGAAGGGGAGAAGAGGGGAGGAGAAGAGGGGGAAGGAGAGTAGAGGAGAGGGGAGGAAGAGGAGAGAGGAGAGGGGGAGAAGATGAGATGGGAAGGGGGAGAAGAGGGGAGGAGAGGAGAGGAGGGGCTCAAAACAACACATGACCTGCAAACATGATATGATTCATGTGTTAGTACTAAAAGCAAATGAATATAGTATAGTTATTATATATGTGGGTCTGAGTAAACACTCTTAATGTTTGCTGTTTTATCACTAAGAAGAACATTGGCACGATGTAACCAAACACGTGTGAAACCTCATGATAAACCTGTCTTCCCCATCACATCATGAAAGGTCATGTTGATGTTCATTTAACCTCTCTTTCTCCTCTGTCTCTTTCTCCTCTGTCTCTCTCTTTCTCCTCAGATCTCCAGGCTCAAAGTGTCAGTCCACCAGGTAGGTAGAGTATAAATATACAGTGATTATAGCAGTTCAATATTAGTCAACTTTATTATCCCACATGGAGAAATTCATGTGTCCATACAAACCATTCTAAACCCCAATAACAAGTAGTGTTTTATGGAACTACTAATACTTGTCAACCACAAAGCATCACTGCTGTTAGAATAACAGAATCACTGTCATCATCTGTCCTCACCACTGTGTTTTCCTCTCTGCTGTTTACAGCTGAACTCTCTGTCAGACTGGTGGATGGGACCACTTCCTGTTCTGGGATAGTGGAAGTCTTTTACAGAGGAGAGAGGTTGAGTCTATGTCCTAGGTGGTGGAGCATGATGAGAGAGACTAAGGTTGTGTGTAGAGAGCTGGATTGTGGGAATCCTGTATCTGTATCTAGAGGACCTCTGATTGAAGATGGAAGAAGAGGAGTAACACTATATGGTTGTAGGAGAAATGAGTCTTCTATTAGACAGTGTGGCATCATAGAAGGACCTGGTTTCTGTTATGGTAAATATTATCATCATGTGACCTGTTCAGGTAAGAGACTGGTCATATTGAGAGATTTATTTATACATTATACAATATTACCATGTATCATGTTTTATGTGTTTTTATTTCATTTAAATAGAGGGAGAGATGTCAGATGTATTTAAACATTATATTTGTGTTTGTCATATTGGTTTATGGGAGATGTTCATGGGCAGATCATTGTAGTTCAGATGTTACTGAAGTGAAGCTGCCTGATGGATGTCCAGCTGTTTATTTTCTATAAAGTGAAGTGAACTTATTCCTGTCTCCTGCCTGCATTATTCCCAACCTGATCCTGAGTGACTAAGAACCCATTTCTACCTCTTACAGTATCAAACATAGCAAACTACTATCTTTTATCCAACATATTTGTGTTGAGTCCTTGACAGTGTCATCAACAAAACTGATTGAATGTTCAACCAACTCTTTTTCTCCAGAGTCTGTGCGGCTTGTGGATGGACCTGGTCTCTGCTCTGGAAGAGTGGAGGTGAAGTCCAATCAGTCCTGGGCCTCAGTGTGTGAAGCTGACTTTGACCGGCAGGATGCAGAGGTAGTCTGTAGGGATGTTGGCTGTGGGGCTCCTGCAGCTCTACAGGGGGGGCTCTATGGGGGTCAGACCTGGGATAAAGAGTTCCAGTGTAAAGGCAAAGAGTCCCTTCTCCTGGACTGTGACACCTCAGACAGAAAACACAACACCTGCCTACCTGGTAATGCTGTTGGACTCACCTGCTCAGGTAAGAAACAGTTTGTCACTCAATCAACATTGTTTCTCACCAGGAGTGAAGAATATGAGAGACAATATAGTTGTGTTTTAGTGAGAAAATAGTAAGATTACTGTCTCTCTCTTTTCTTTTCTCAGAGCCTGATGATGTGAAGCTGGTGGGAGGAGGCAGTCGCTGTGCTGGTGGAGTGGAGTGGTACGACCAGGGAGAGTGGAGCAGTGTGGGAGCTTCAGACTGGGGCAGGACCAGGATGTTTTTATCTGCAGTAGTGTGTAGACAGCTGGGTTGTGGCTCCGCTGTTTCAGCACTACCTAGAAACACCACTGTAGGGTTTGGAGTTTTCTGTGAAGGGGATGAATCTGCACTGAGGGAATGTGGAAGATCATATTATCTCCCTCCTGGACTCACAGTGATCTGCTCAGGTCATAACAACATATTCTAATTATATTCAACTGATTTCCTTCATTCATACAACTTCCTCTGCACCTCTCATGATGACTGTTTAACTTGTCAGTCTGCTTTACTAAATAGATCACTCAGTCAAGTAGGAATCAAATGCAACTTAAATATCCCAGAATGCTTTTGTATTTGAGTGTTATCTCAGTGAACGTCTCTACTCACTACCACTGTCACATGTCATGTTATTGTCACATCTAAATGAGGAAAGTAGTTGAGGAGCTACGTTTTCTTTTTCTCTCCTCTTGTTCCAGATGTCCTGCTTCAGCCTGATATCAACATATGTTGTCTCAGTGACTGTAGGCCCACTACTCATGTTGCCCTGTGAGGGAGGGTGGCTGGCACTGTTACATGCTGATGTTATTGTCATATCTATAGGAAACTAGTTGAAGAGGTTTGTCTTGTTCTCTTTTATTGTTACAGATCTCCTTGTCCAGCCTGATATCTTCCTGACTGACCCAATGGGAGGGGTCTCCAGGGGCCACCAGGGGCCTGAGATGTTCAGGGGCTACAACTTCACCATCACCTGCTCCACTCAGCCACAGTACCCAGGAGGCTCCTTCCTCCTCACGTTCACCGGCTCCAACAGAACCCAGACCCAGCCAGCTGTCAATCACTCTGCTGCCTTCCTCTTCCCTGCTGCAGATGACTCCCACCACGGGAACTACAGCTGTGTTTATGAGAATTATGTTTTCTCTCATAACTTCTCCTCTGAGAGTGAGCTCCTCTCCCTCACCATCACAGGTAACTGAACACGAACCAGACTTATAACTTTGTCATTGACAGATTTCCCACAGATCTATGTGATGATGATCAGTCCCCTCATCAAAGGTGTTTCTGTTTGCAGCCTCTCCTCTGCCAGCCTTCATCATCAGACACGTTGTAGTGCTGCTGATCCTACTGACATCCATCACCACCTCCTACCTGTACTACAAGGTAAATACATTTACTCAGACGTTACAAGTCATTTAAACTAGAGGGAGAGGGTGGAGATACTAGAGAGTAAATGTCTGACTGTTGGTGCTGTGTCTCCCTAGCCCACCAGGAGGCAGAAGAGAGTGAACAGGGTGAGCAGCATGGATCTTTATGTCAATGCCATGGAGATGGTCTCTCTGAGCTCCAGAGCTGAAGCTGGACCGGGAGAGGAGAGAGCAGCCCAGGGGACGGAGTAGGAGTAGAATGAAGATGACCCTACATGCTGATCTTAGGTCAGTTTTGTGTTTTAAATCGATGGTCAGCAGTGGACTGGTGTTTAAAATGTGGTGACAAACCTGAAGTGGTTCTAATTTTAATAACAAGTTCAGAATTAGTTTATCTTTCTAGAACCTTGGAAGAAATCTAAAAGGAGTGACTGCAACCACCATTATTCAGTTATTTAGTGACTGAAATTGATTGATAAAAGAAATGCTTTTCTGCTTTTGTCTTCATGTCTTTATCTTATTTAGTGTGTCTTAGATTCTTTATCTTATTTAGTGTCTCTTAGATTCTTCATCTTATTTAGTGTCTCTTAGATTCTTTATCTTATTTAGTGTCTCTTAGATTCTTTATCTTATTTAGTGTCTCTTAGATTCTTTATCTTATTTAGTGTCTCTTAGATTCTTTATCTTATTTAGTGTCTTAGATTCTTTATCTTATTTAGTGTCTCTTAGATTCTTTATCTTATTTAGTGTCTCTTAGATTCTTTATCTTATTTAGTGTCTCTTAGATTCTTTATCTTATTTAGTGTCTCTTAGATTCTTTATCTTATTTAGTGTCTCTTAGATTCTTTATCTTATTTAGTGTCTCTTAGATTCTTTATCTTATTTAGTGTCTCTTAGATTCTTTATCTTATTTAGTGTCTCTTAGATTCTTTATCTTATTTAGTGACTCTTAGATTCTTTATCTTGAAGTGTTTCCATTATTAGTCCAGGTATTATTGTTCATTCTTTGTATTTTGAACCATTTTTTAATAAAGGGGTCATCTTTTTCTCAAGTCATTTTGGTTGGTTGTTGTTGTTTGTTTTGTTGTTGTTTACCTTATGATGTAGATTATTGTTATGATGTTGTCAGTAGTACATACAGTGGGGAGAACAAGTATTTGAAACACTGCCGATTTTGCAGGTTTTCCTACTTACAAAGCATGTAGAGGTCTGTAATTTTTTATCATAGGTACACTTCAACTGTGAGAGATGGAACCTAAAAAATTCAAGAAAATCACATAGATTTTTCAGTAATTAGTTCTCACTCTGAATGACCGAAAATGATTATTCACATATTGGTCACAGGCAGACCAACCAAAGCTGTACTGTTCAGTAGGATAATAGTAGGCCAACCCAAGTGGTACTGTTCAGTAGAATAATAGTAGACCAACCCAAGCTGTACTGTTCAGTAGAATAATAGTAGACCGACCCAAGCTGTACTGTTCAGTAGGATAATAGTAGACCAACCCAAGCTGTACTGTTCAGTAGGATAATAGTAGACCAACCCAAGCTGTACTGTTCAGTAGGATAATAGTAGACCAACCCAAGCTGTACTGTTCAGTAGGATAATAGTAGACCAACCCAAGTTGTACTGTTCAGTAGGATAATAGTAGACCAACCCAAGCTGTACTGTTCAGTAGGATAATAGTAGATCAACCCAAACTGTACTGTTCAGTAGGATAATAGTAGACCAACCCAAGCTGTACTGTTCAGTAGGATAATAGTAGACCAACCCAAACTGTACTGTTCAGTAGGATAATAGTAGACCAACCCAAGCTGTACTGTTCAGTAGGATAATAGTAGACCAACCCAAACTGTACTGTTCAGTAGGATAATAGTAGACCAACCCAAGCTGTACTGTTCAGTAGGATAATAGTAGACCAACCCAACCTGTACTGTTCAGTAGGATAATAGTAGACCAACCCAAGTTGTACTGTTCAGTAGGATAATAGTAGACCAACCCAAACTGTACTGTTCAGTAGGATAATAGTAGACCAACCCAAGCTGTACTGTTCATTAGGATAATAGTAGACCAACCCAAGCTGTACTGTTCAGTAGGATAATAGTAGACCAACCCAAGCTGTACTGTTCATTAGGATAATAGTAGACCAACCCAAGCTGTACTGTTCAGTAGGATAATAGTAGACCAACCCAAGCTGTACTGTTCAGTAGGATAATAGTAGACCAACCCAAGCTGTACTGTTCATTAGGATAATAGTAGACCAACCCAAACTGTACTGTTCAGTAGGATAATAGTAGACCAACCCAAGCTGTACTGTTCAGTAGGATAATAGTAGACCAACCCAACCTGTACTGTTCAGTAGGATAATAGTAGACCAACCCAAGTTGTACTGTTCAGTAGGATAATAGTAGACCAACCCAAACTGTACTGTTCAGTAGGATAATAGTAGACCAACCCAAGCTGTACTGTTCATTAGGATAATAGTAGACCAACCCAAGCTGTACTGTTCAGTAGGATAATAGTAGACCAACCCAAGCTGTACTGTTCATTAGGATAATAGTAGACCAACCCAAGCTGTACTGTTCAGTAGGATAATAGTAGACCAACCCAAGCTGTACTGTTCAGTAGGATAATAGTAGACCAACCCAAGCTGTACTGTTCAGTAGGATAATAGTAGACCAACCCAAGCTGTACTGTTCAGTAGGATAATAGTAGACCAACCCAAGCTGTACTGTTCAGTAGGATAATAGTAGACCAACCCAAGCTGTACTGTTCAGTAGGATAATAGTAGACCAACCCAAGCTGTACTGTTCAGTAGGATAATAGTAGACCAACCCAAGCTGTACTGTTCAGTAGGATAATAGTAGACCAACCCAAGCTGTACTGTTCAGTAGGATAATAGTAGACCAACCCAAGCTGTACTGTTCAGTAGGATAATAGTAGACCAACCCAAGCTGTACTGTTCAGTAGGATAATAGTAGACCAACCCAAGCTGTACTGTTCAGTAGGATAATAGTAGACCAACCCAAGCTGTACTGTTCATTAGGATAATAGTAGACCAACCCAAGCTGTACTGTTCAGTAGGATAATAGTAGACTAACCCAAGCTGTACTGTTCAGTAGGATAATAGTAGACCAACCCAAGCTGTACTGTTCAGTAGGATAATAGTAGACCAACCCAAGCTGTACTGTTCAGTAGGATAATAGTAGACCAACCCAAGCTGTACTGTTCAGTAGGATAATAGTAGACCAACCCAAGCTGTACTGTTCAGTAGGATAATAGTAGACCAACCCAAGCTGTACTGTTCAGTAGGATAATAGTAGACCAACCCAAGCTGTACTGTTCAGTAGGATAATAGTAGACCAACCCAAGCTGTACTGTTCAGTGGGATAATAGTAGACCAACCCAAGCTGTACTGTTCAGTAGGATAATAGTAGACCAACCCAAGCTGTACTGTTCAGTAGGATAATAGTAGACCAACCCAAGCTGTACTGTTCAGTAGGATAATAGTAGACCAACCCAAGCTGTACTGTTCAGTAGGATAATAGTAGACCAACCCAAGCTGTACTGTTCAGTAGGATAATAGTATTACTATTATTGTAGACCAACCCAAGCTGTACTGTTCATTAGGATAATAGTATTACTATTATTGAAACAGAGAAACTGACGAAGACACAGGTTTCAGAATTTATCTGTTTATGTAGTACAGACACCTAGCACTATTGTTGGATTAGCAGTGTTTATATAGTACAGACACCCAGCACTATTGTTGTATTAGCAGTGTTTATATAGTACAGGCACCTAGCACTATTGTTGTATTAGCAGTGTTTATATAGTACAGACACCTAGCACTATTGTTGTATTAGCAGTGTTTATATAGTACAGACACCTACACTATTGTTGTATTAGCAGTGTTTATATAGTACAGACACCTACACTATTATTGTATTAGCAGTGTTTATATAGTACAGACACCTAGCACTATTGTTGGATTAGCAGTGTTTATATAGTACAGACACCTAGCACTATTGTTGGATTAGCAGTGTTTATATAGTACAGACATCTAGCACTATTGTTGGATTAGCAGTGTTTATATAGTACAGACACCGAGCACTATTGTTGGATTAGCAGTGTTTATATAGTACAGACACCTAGTACTATTGTTGGATTAGCAGTGTTTATATAGTACAGACACCTAGGACTATTGTTGGATTAGCAGTGTTTATATAGTACAGACACCTACACTATTGTTGGATTAGCAGTGTTTATATAGTACAGACACCGAGCACTATTGTTGGATTAGCAGTGTTTATATAGTACAGACACCTAGCACTATTGTTGGATTAGCAGTGTTTATATAGTACAGACACCGAGCACTATTGTTGTATTAGCAGTGTTTATATAGTACAGACACCTAGCACTATTGTTGTATTAGCAGTGTTTATATAGTACAGACACCTAGCACTATTGTTGGATTAGCAGTGTTTATATAGTACAGACACCTAGCACTATTGTTGTATTAGCAGTGTTTATACAGTACAGACACCTAGCACTATTGTTGGATTAGCAGTGTTTATATAGTACAGACACCTAGCACTATTGTTGTATTAGCAGTGTTTATACAGTACAGACACCTAGCACTATTGTTGGATTAGCAGTGTTTATATAGTACAGACACCTAGCACTATTGTTGTATTAGCAGTGTTTATATAGTACAGACACCTAGCACTATTGTTGTATTAGCAGTGTTTATATAGTACAGACACCTAGCACTATTGTTGGATTAGCAGTGTTTATATAGTACAGACACCTAGCACTATTGTTGGATTAGCAGTGTTTATATAGTACAGACACCTAGCACTATTGTTGGATTAGCAGTGTTTATATAGTACAGACACCTAGCACTATTGTTGGATTAGCAGTGTTTATATAGTACAGACACCTAGCACTATTGTTGGATTAGCAGTGTTTATATAGTACAGACACCTAGCACTATTGTTGGATTAGCAGTGTTTATATAGTACAGACACCTAGCACTATTGTTGGATTAGCAGTGTTTATATAGTACAGACACCTAGCACTATTGTTGGATTAGCAGTGTTTATATAGTACAGAAATCTTATGTTTATTTGACTCTGATGATAAAGAAATATATTCCTGTAAAGGTCTGTGTTAAATATTTAGGAATACATCTGTCAAAAACCACTTAGTCAGACAACACATGAATTTCTCTCCTAAAATTAAGAAAACCAAAAATATATGTAATAATTGTCTACAAAGAGATGTTTCTATACTTGGGAGAGTACTTCTGTCCAAGGCAGAGGGACTGTCTGGTTTTGTGTACCCCTCATTATCTTTATGTGTAAATCCTGCTACTTGTAAAGAGATCAACAAGACCTTTCTTGACTTCATCTGGAAAAATAAATCTCACAAACTGAAAGAGTCAGTGCTCTAATAAAAGAGATGAAGGAGGTCTGGAAGTGTTGGACTTTGTGACATAAATAACACTTTCAAGATCAACTGGTTGAAGAGATGTTTGATCAATACTGATTCAATATGGTATTTCATTCCAAATAATGTGTTTCATAAGTTGGGAGGTCTTCAATTTTTACTGAAATGTAATTATATTCCTGAAAGATTACCCGTTAAATTGGCTAGGTTTCACCAACCAGCTTTAATGGCCTGGAAAATATGTTTCCTGCACATTTTTTCCCCACATAAAGCTCTTTTGTGGAATAATTCAGACATGACTGTAAGGAATCAGTCATTGTTCTACCCCAGCTGGCATGAGAGGAATAATGACTTTGTTCTTGATGTTTTTGACAACAGAGGTAATATTCTCACATATGAACAATTTATAACATTGAAAGGGTTTCCAATACCTTTCAGAGAGTTTATTTCTGTGGTCAGAGCCGTTCCCAGGGGTCTAACTACACTAATGAAAACCCATCTTATCTTTGTTAAGGATCACAAAGTTTATCCAGAAGTCAGAGCCGTTCCCAGGGGTCTAACTACACTAATGAAAACTCATCTTATCTTTGTTAAGGATCACAAAGTTTATCCAGAAGTCAGATTGGAAGGTGTGGGTTTACTTGAGAGATCTTGTTGTAATAAATATATAAGACAAATTCTCCGTTCACAAAACCAACTTCCACCGAGAGGAAAGTGTTTGTGGAACCTGCTTCTTATTCCTGACCTTGTCTGGAAACATGCCTGGTTAAGGCCTCACAAATACTGTATAACAAACAAGGTTAAGGAAGGGCACTTTAACATGTTACATCAGATATATCCATGTAATTCTATGATGTCCACATGTGTGGCTGTTGATGATATCTGTGTTTTCTGTGAAAAAGGTGAGAATCTGTCCCACTTGTTCTATGATGTAAATTTGTGTCAGAATTTTGGGAAAACCTTGTAAGATACTTATTTACCATTATGAACACTGCCCATGTTTAACATGAAGGATATAATATGTTACTATTGCAATGATAACAAGACCATGTTTAACATGAAGGATATAATATGTTACTATTGCAATGATAACAAGACCATGTTTAACATGAAGGATATAATATGTTACTATTGCAATGATAACAAGACCATGTTTAACATGAAGGATATAATATGTTACTATTGCAATGATAACAAGACCATGTTTAACATGAAGGATATAATATGTTACTATTGCAATGATAACAAGACCATGTTTAACATGAAGGATATAATATGTTACTATTGCAATGATAACAAGACCATGTTTAACATGAAGGATATAATATGTTACTATTGCAATGATAACAAGACCATGTTTAACATGAAGGATATAATATGTTACTATTGCAATGATAACAAGACCATGTTTAACATGAAGGATATAATATGTTACTATTGCAATGATAACAAGACCATGTTTTACATGAAGGATAGGTGAGAATCTGTCCCACTTGTTCTTTAATGTACATTTGTGTCTGAATTTTGGGAAAACCTTCTAAGATACTTATTTACCATTATGAACACTGCCCATGTTTTACATGAAGGATATAATATGTTACTATTGCAATGATAACAAGACCATGTTTAACATGAAGGATATAATATGTTACGATTGCAATGATAACAAAACCACTGAAATGATTGTGCATTTTTTAAATTCTTGTTGCCAAATACTTTATACACAAACAAACAAAAATTCCAAAATTCTAAACCAAAATTACATTTTTTTCTGACTGAATTTAAATATGTTATTAAAACCTTAGTGAATAACAACAAGAAAAACATTTTCCTGAATCATTATACATTTTTTCAGAATGACAACAATTTCACTAAAATAGTAAATTTTTTATTTCTTCATTGATATTTTGTGTGTTTTAGTATTTTCTAGTTGATACTAGTTCTGTTTTATATGATGTAACAATGTACATTGTTGGTCTGTATTTTGAATCAAAAAATAAATATATAAAATAAAATAAAAAGACTTCATCTGCTGACTGGAGGGGAAACACAGTTGAGGAACCAACAGTTTATTTTTCATTTATTTCATTAAAGTTGATTATCATATTAAGTCGTTCAAAGAAAAGCATGTGTTGATTGATTCGTTTTTAATGAGTCAGAATTTAAAACAAACTTTAGATCCACTACATATTTACGTTGAACCATAGTTCTGACATGGATCATTTTGACCCCAGAGGCATATCTTTTATCACAGCCAAAATGTGGTTTATTCCATTTTTCATGACTTTGTCAATCAACTTGTTCTTAATCAATCTAAATCCTGGTTTAGTGTTTCTGTATCAATATGGACTTTTAACAAATTCAAATCCTTTGTTCTCCAACTACAATGTTTAAACATTCTACATTGTGACATCATTAAAATCCTCCAACTACGATGTGAAAACATTCTACATTGTGACATCATTAAAATACTCCTACTACAATGTGAAAACATTCTACATTGTGACATCATTAAAATACTCCTACTACAATGTGAAAACATTCTACATTGTGACATTTCATTGATATCATGAAACAACTCCTTCATGTATGTATTCTCTGATGTTTGGTCAGAGATCTTTTATCAGAGTATCTCTTGTAAAATTGATCACAGCTATAAGGTTTCTCTCCTGTGTGTGTTCTCTGGTGTGATATCAGGCTGCTTGACAGAATAAAACTCTTCCCACATTGACTACAGCTGTAAGATTTCTCTCCTGTGCGTGTTCTCTGGTGTATAGTCAGATGGCTAGATGTAACAAAACTCTTCCCACATTGATCACAGCTATAAGGTTTCACTCCTGTGTGTGCTCTCAGATGTACTATCAGCCAGCTTGAGTGATTAAAACTCTTCCCACATTGAGTACAGTTATAAGATTTCTCTACTGTGTGTATTTTCTGGTGTGATTTTAAATCTGTTGAACTAACAACTCTTTCCGCAGTCAGAGCAGTGGTAAGGTTTCTCTCCCTTGTGTGTTCTCTGGTGTGATACCAGGCTACTTGACTGAATAAAACTCTTCCCGCATTGACTACAGTTGTAAGATTTCTCTCCTGTGTGTGTTCTCTGGTGTGTAGTCAGATGGCTAGATGGAACAAAATTCTTCCCACATCGATCACAGCTATAAGGTTTCACTCCAGTGTGTGCTCTCAGATGTACTGTCAGGCAGCTTGAGTGAGTAAAACTCTTTCCACATTGATCACAGCTATAAGGTTTCTCTCCCTTGTGTGCTCTCAGATGTACTGTCAGGCAGCTTGAGTGAGTAAAACTCTTCCCACATTGATCACAGCTATAAGGTTTCTCTCCTTTGTGTGCTCTCAGATGTACTATCAGGCAGCTTGAGTGAGTAAAACTCTTCCCACATTGATCACATCTATAAGGTTTCTCTCCTGTGTGTTTTCTCTGGTGAGTTTTCAGGCAGCTTGACTGAGTAAAACTCTTCCAAGATTGATCACAGTTATAAGGTTTCTCTCCGGTGTGTATTCTCTGGTGTATTGTAAGTTCTGATGAAGATTTGCAACCTTTCCCACAGTCTGAGAAGCAATGAGATTTATTCCCTGTGGGTCTCTGCTGGTGATTCTTGAGGTGATATGATCTGGAGAGACTCTTCTCTGCCACGTTAGCATCATGATGTTGATGCTCCCCAGAGGATCCACAATAGTCACGTCTCTCTCCTGTGTGAACAAGTCAGACAGATGGTTAAAGGCCCACAACAGCAGAAATCCACTGTAAAAGGTGATGCCAACAGCGTAGCCATGATGTTGTACAACAATTGACGTCTGTAATGAATGTTAAAATTATTTGACAATTGTCTTAAGACAGTCAAGTGAGCAACAATAGTCATATTTAGTCTTGTTTTCACATTAGTAGTAACATCAATGATTTTAGGCTAGAAAAAAGTAAAAGTTGTTGACATCCTAAGCAGTGTGCCAGATGACTTTTGGTCTTCTATATAGGCCCCTTTCTGTGTTTGCTAAAATTGCAACAAGGGCGATGCACATGCAATTTGGATGCAGAAACCTCTCCCCTTCTAATGCAGAAGCCCCTCCCTTCTAATGCAGAAACCCCTCCCTTCTAATGCAGAAACCCCTCCCTTCTAATGCAGAAACCCCTCCCTTCTAATGCAGAAGCCCCTCCCTTCTAATGCAGAAGCCCCTCCCTTCTAATGCAGAAACCCCTCCCTTCTAATGCAGAAACCCCTCCCTTCTAATGCAGAAACCCCTCCCTTCTAATGCAGAAACCCCTCCCTTCTAATGCAGAAGCCCCTCCCTTCTAATGCAGAAACCCCTCCCTTCTAATGCAGAAGCCCCTCCCTTCTAATGCAGAAGCCCCTCCCTTCTAATGCAGAAGCCCCTCCCTTCTAATGCAGAAGCCCCTCCCTTCTAATGCAGAAGCCCCTCCCTTCTAATGCAGAAGCCCCTCCCTTCGAATGCAGAAGCCCCTCCCTTCTAATGCAGAAGCCCCTCCCTTTTAATGCAGAAGCCCCTCCCTTCTAATGCAGAAGCCCCTCCCTTCTAATGCAGAAGCCCCTCCCTTCTAATGCAGAAACCCCTCCCTTCTAATGCAGAAACCTCTCCCTTCTAATGCAGAAACCTCTCCCTTCTAATGCAGAAACACCTCCCTTCTAATGCAGAAACCCCTCCCCTCTAATGCAGAAGCCCCTCCCTTCTAATGCAGAAACCCCTCCCTTCTAATGCAGAAACACCTCCCTTCTAATGCAGAAACAACTAGTTATGGATGTTGTATATCTGCCTGGAGCAAAAAGGTGAGCAGAGATTGTAGTTTTTCCACAATGTATTCTGAATATGACAACACACTATCAGTGTAAGATCAGGATGCTACTGAAGGAACCTCACATTCATCTCTGTGTCTATTCACTAGTTCACCACCGTGGGGGAAAACTCAGGGACTTCTCATAGGCTGACAGCAGATATAGCCTCCATTTACAGGTTGCTTATGAGTGCATTTCACACTACTTTGGATTATAATTGTAAGGTTCATTTGAATGTCCTGATTAACATAATGTTTGTTTTTGTCGAAAATGTACTACTTTATATTTAAAAACGACTTCAAATGACTTCAACCAACCTTTGGCTACTATTCTAAAATGGATGGATTTTTTTTTTACATTTTCTATCTTCAGACTATACCCCATAATGACATCACAATACCCCATAATGACATCACAATACCCCATAATGACATCACAATACCCCATAATGACATCACAATACCCCATAATGACATCACAATACCCCATAATGACATCACAATACCCCATAATGACATCACAATACCCCATAATGACATCACAATACCCCATAATGACATCACAATACCCCATAATGACATCACAATACCCCATAAAAGTTTAGAAATGCTTGCATACCAGGAAACTCAATTGTACCCAATTGGTTTTCTCTCTAGGTCATGCCAGTAGGTTACAGAAGTTGTACCCAATTGGTTTTCTCTCTAGGTCATGCCAGTAGGTTACAGTAGGTTGTACCCAATTGGTTCTCTCTCTAGGTCATGCCAGTAGGTTACAGTAGGTTGTACCCAATTGGTTCGCTCTCTAGGTCATGCCAGTAGGTTACAGTAGGTTGTACCCAATTGGTTCTCTCTCTAGGTCATACCAGTAGGTTACAGTAGGTTGTACCCAATTGGTTTTCTCTCTAGGTCATGCCAGTAGGTTACAGTAGGTTGTACCCAATTGGTTTTCTCTCTAGGTCATGCCAGTAGGTTACAGTAGGTTGTACCCAATTGGTTTTCTCTCTAGGTCATGCCAGTAGGTTACAGTAGGTTGTACCCAATTGGTTCTCTCTCTAGGTCATACCAGTAGGTTACAGTAGGTTGTACCCAATTGGTTTTCTCTCTAGGTCATGCCAGTAGGTTACAGTAGGTTGTACCCAATTGGTTTTCTCTCTAGGTCATGCCAGTAGGTTACAGTAGGTTGTACCCAATTGGTTTTCTCTCTAGGTCATGCCAGTAGGTTACAGTAGGTTGTACCCAATTGGTTTTCTCTCTAGGTCATGCCAGTAGGTTACAGTAGGTTGTACCCAATTGGTTTTCTCTCTAGGTCATGCCAGTAGGTTACAGTAGGTTTTACCCAATTGGTTCTCTCTCTAGGTCATGCCAGTAGGTTACAGTAGGTTGTACCCAATTGGTTTTCTCTCTAGGTCATGCCAGTAGGTTACAGTAGGTTGTACCCAATTGGTTTTCTCTCTAGTGGAAACAATTATCAACCCAATGTGGAAAGTGTTGAATTTGGTCAACAACTAAATGAATGGCGTATTTGCTATGTGAGGTTTACTGGATCTAACAGAAGTGTCCTAATTCTTAAATTCTTATGTGGACACGTGACATACCGACAACTTTGATAAAAAACACTATAGGACTTGTCTCCAGGTCGCTATGCATATTCATGCTAGTAGCTTAGCATCTCTCTGCATTGAATACAGGCGGATGAGGACAACAACCCTCATAGAATATAAACAATAGATAACAATAATAAGATGCATCAATCCAAAGAAACGATAGGTGGGCGCTAGACAACCCACAGTGCTGCTTTGTGGACAACGACTCCGCATGTTAGGGCAGAGACTTCTTGTCAGTATATCCATCATCTTTGGTGTAGCCAACCAAACTCTCGCATGGCACTATTGGGGGGCACGGTGTAGTAAATCATAACTACATTAAAATCACATAGACCCTTCTCAAATATATATGTTAAGTCACTTTTTGGAAACGGAACGGAGAAAACAAGGGGTAGCTTGCTCTCTACGTCGTCTGATTCTAGACATATCAGTCATTATCCCAGGGCCCTGCGGTGAAAAGGTATTGACGAGCCAACTCAGAATATCCAAAGCGGAAAAACAAAGTTAAGGCGGTACTTACTGATGTTAATCAGATCTCCTATCTCCACCTCTTCATCTTTCAATGTGACAGTTATATCCCCTTCCTTCTTCACGTCAAAAACGGCATCCTCTTTCTCACCCCCCTTTCTTTCACTGTGAACGCGACTTCCTCTTCTTTCACTGAAACAGCCTCGCCCTCAATTTCTTTTTTAACTGTGACTTCCTCCTCGTCCTTCTCCTCTTTCACTACAATGTTCAGCCCCAGAGCTTATTTCCAGCAGACCTCTTCTTCTTTAGCAGAGGGGAGAAGCTTAGTGAGCTCATGGTCGGGGATGTTAGCTAGCTAGCTATCATTAGCGACTGAGCTAGTGCTCACTTTAACCAGCCACTATAGCTGACTAATAAAAATAACGTAATATTAAATTAGCCCGCTAGCCAACACAGTAGGTAATATACCCTGAAAGTGTCCAAAGAGCTTGAATCTTTCGGCTATGTTGGCTAGCAAAGCTACCGAGGTGGTTGAGGAGTTGTTTTTGAAGAACCGTCCACTACATTATACGTCACGATAGCAGCATCGCCTGAAAGACTCACATCGCCGTCTGCCGACTGGAGTGGAAAACCCAGATGAGAGAAATATGTTATTTCTGACAATACACCAGAAAACACACACAGGAGAGAAATCTCGTAGCAAGTGTTGCGTTCCTTTGTTTATCAACCCCTAAATTTAAAGGCATCACTCCAAAATGTAGCTGCCTGTCTTCTGCAGGTTGTCCTCTATCAGGGAGGTAAAATGTATCTCCTATTTCCATGTGTTTTTTTAGTTGTGTTAGTTTCAACAGCACCAACAACCTGATTTCCCCCCTAATTGATATCAGTGATTTATTGCTACTAAACAGCAGCGTTGTTGTTGCTGGTGCAGTTTATAAGGTGCTTGTTTAAAAACATACCAGTAATATGATTATGGCTGTTTGTGTTTATATACATGGTTTATTATTCCATGTCTCACCATTAAGTGAATTATTGCCAATACATATTAACAAAGGGGTGTACATTTGATTTTCATATTTCATATTTACAATGTATGTAACATTAAGTAATGAACATTATTTATGCAACCAGCTTACCATTTGTGGGTACAATTATATTGACATTGTTGCCCTGCCATTAGAATATCAGGGTTCATTCTCAGAAGTGCCAACCCAAATGTACTGGAGCATGACATTGGGGACTGGGCCCAGATCCAACAACATGCCTATCGAGTGAACCCTGAAAAGAGGGAGAAGCTCCGGAGTGACGTGGAAAGTTACTACGGATGTTGCAGGAGTTTCCTCTTGAAATCAGATGGTGGTAAAAGGACAACTTGGTTGCTGAAATTCGCAATGGTGGGCAGTCAAAAATGTTTTGCGTTTAGCCAGTGCGTTGCCATGGATCCCAATGTGTTTTGATTGCAAGTTTTCTGTATTGGAGATGAGTTTTGTTTGGGCTCGTTCGAAGTGGACGAGAGTTCTAGAAGCAAGTCAGTTTTAGGAAGACGAGATTTTTTTTACATTTATGTTTTGAGGTTGGACTTTAGCACGTCTCGCTCGTTAGCACGTCTAGCTCGTTAGCAGGTATAGCTCGTTAGCAGGTATAGCTGGTTAGCACGTCTCGCTGGTTAGCAGGTATAGCTCGTTAGCACGTCTAGCTCGTTTGCAGGTATAGCTCGTTAGCACGTCTAGCTGGTTAGCAGGTATAGCTCGTTAGCACGTCTCGCTGGTTAGCACGTCTAGCTCGTTAGCACGTCTAGCTCGTTAGCAGGTATAGCTCGTTAGCACGTCTAGCTGGTTAGCACGTCTCGCTGGTTAGCACGTCTAGCTCGTTAGCAGGTATAGCTCGTTAGCACGTCTAGCTGGTTAGCAGGTATAGCTCGTTAGCACGTCTAGCTGGTTAGCAGGTATAGCTCGTTAGCACGTCTAGCTCGTTAGCACGTCTAGCTGGTTAGCACGTCTAGCTGGTTAGCACGTCTCGCTGGTTAGCACGTATAGCTCGTTAGCAGGTATAGCTCGTTAGCACGTCTAGCTGGTTAGCACGTCTCGCTGGTTAGCACGTCTAGCTCGTTAGCAGGTATAGCTCGTTAGCACGTCTAGCTGGTTAGCAGGTATAGCTCGTTAGCACGTCTAGCTGGTTAGCAGGTATAGCTCGTTAGCACGTCTAGCTGGTTAGCACGTCTCGCTGGTTAGCAGGTATAGCTCGTTAGCACGTCTCGCTGGTTAGCAGGTATAGCTCGTTAGCACGTCTAGCTGGTTAGCAGGTATAGCTCGTTAGCACGTCTAGCTGGTTTGCAGGTATAGCTCGTTAGCACGTCTAGCTGGTTTGCAGGTATAGCTCGTTAGCACGTCTAGCTGGTTTGCAGGTATAGCTCGTTAGCACGTCTCGCTGGTTAGCAGGTATAGCTCGTTAGCACGTCTAGCTGGTTAGCAGGTATAGCTCGTTAGCACGTCTAGCTGGTTAGCAGGTATAGCTCGTTAGCACGTCTCGCTGGTTAGCAGGTATAGCTCGCTAGCACGTCTCGCTGGTTAGCAGGTATAGCTCGTTAGCACGTCTAGCTCGTTAGCACGTCTAGCTCGTTAGCACGTCTAGCTGGTTAGCAGGTATAGCTCGTTAGCAGGTCTAGCTCGTTAGCACGTCTAGCTGGTTAGCAGGTATAGCTCGTTAGCACGTCTAGCTGGTTAGCAGGTATAGCTCGTTAGCACGTCTAGCTGGTTAGCAGGTATAGCTCGTTAGCACGTCTAGCTGGTTAGCACGTCTAGCTCGTTAGCACGTCTAGCTGGTTTGCAGGTATAGCTCGTTAGCACGTCTAGCTGGTTAGCAGGTATAGCTCGTTAGCACGTCTCGCTGGTTTGCAGGTATAGCTCGTTAGCACGTCTAGCTGGTTTGCAGGTATAGCTCGTTAGCACGTCTAGCTGGTTAGCAGGTATAGCTGGTTTGCAGGTATAGCTCGTTAGCACGTCTAGCTGGTTTGCAGGTATAGCTCGTTAGCACGTCTAGCTGGTTAGCAGGTATAGCTCGTTAGCACGTCTAGCTGGTTAGCAGGTATAGCTCGTTAGCACGTCTAGCTGGTTAGCAGGTATAGCTGGTTTGCAGGTATAGCTCGTTAGCACGTCTAGCTGGTTTGCAGGTATAGCTCGTTAGCACGTCTAGCTGGTTTGCAGGTATAGCTCGTTAGCACGTCTCGCTGGTTAGCAGGTATAGCTCGTTAGCACGTCTCGCTGGTTAGCAGGTATAGCTCGTTAGCACGTCTAGCTGGTTAGCAGGTATAGCTCGTTAGCACGTCTAGCTGGTTTGCAGGTATAGCTCGTTAGCACGTCTAGCTGGTTTGCAGGTATAGCTCGTTAGCACGTCTCGCTGGTTAGCAGGTATAGCTCGTTAGCACGTCTAGCTGGTTTGCAGGTATAGCTCGTTAGCACGTCTAGCTGGTTAGCAGGTATAGCTCGTTAGCACGTCTAGCTGGTTTGCAGGTATAGCTCGTTAGCACGTCTAGCTGGTTAGCAGGTATAGCTCGTTAGCACGTCTAGCTGGTTTGCAGGTATAGCTCGTTAGCACGTCTAGCTGGTTAGCAGGTATAGCTCGTTAGCACGTCTAGCTGGTTTGCAGGTCATAGCTCGTTAGCACGTCTAGCTGGTTTGCAGGTATAGCTCGTTAGCACGTCTAGCTGGTTTGCAGGTATAGCTCGTTAGCACGTCTAGCTGGTTTGCAGGTATAGCTCGTTAGCACGTCTAGCTGGTTAGCAGGTATAGCTCGTTAGCACGTCTAGCTGGTTTGCAGGTATAGCTCGTTAGCACGTCTAGCTGGTTTGCAGGTATAGCTCGTTAGCACGTCTAGCTGGTTTGCAGGTATAGCTCGTTAGCACGTCTAGCTGGTTTGCAGGTATAGCTCGTTAGCACGTCTAGCTGGTTAGCAGGTATAGCTCGTTAGCACGTCTAGCTGGTTAGCAGGTATAGCTCGTTAGCACGTCTAGCTGGTTTGCAGGTATAGCTCGTTAGCACGTCTAGCTGGTTTGCAGGTATAGCTCGTTAGCACGTCTAGCTGGTTTGCAGGTATAGCTCGTTAGCACGTCTAGCTGGTTTGCAGGTATAGCTCGTTAGCACGTCTAGCTGGTTTGCAGGTATAGCTCGTTAGCACGTCTAGCTGGTTAGCAGGTATAGCTCGTTAGCACTTCTAGCTGGTTTGCAGGTATAGCTCGTTAGCACGTCTAGCTGGTTTGCAGGTATAGCTCGTTAGCACGTCTAGCTGGTTTGCAGGTATAGCTCGTTAGCACGTCTAGCTGGTTAGCAGGTATAGCTCGTTAGCACGTCTAGCTGGTTAGCAGGTATAGCTCGTTAGCACATCTAGCTGGTTAGCAGGTATAGCTCGTTAGCACGTCTAGCTGGTTTGCAGGTATAGCTCGTTAGCACGTCTAGCTGGTTTGCAGGTATAGCTCGTTAGCACGTCTAGCTGGTTTGCAGGTATAGCTCGTTAGCACGTCTAGCTGGTTTGCAGGTATAGCTCGTTAGCACGTCTAGCTGGTTTGCAGGTATAGCTCGTTAGCACGTCTAGCTGGTTTGCAGGTATAGCTCGTTAGCACGTCTAGCTGGTTTGCAGGTATAGCTCGTTAGCACGTCTAGCTGGTTTGCAGGTATAGCTCGTTAGCACGTCTAGCTGGTTTGCAGGTATAGCTCGTTAGCACGTCTAGCTGGTTAGCAGGTATAGCTCGTTAGCACGTCTAGCTGGTTAGCAGGTATAGCTCGTTAGCACGTCTAGCTGGTTTGCAGGTATAGCTCGTTAGCACGTCTAGCTGGTTTGCAGGTATAGCTCGTTAGCACGTCTAGCTGGTTAGCAGGTATAGCTCGTTAGCACGTCTAGCTGGTTTGCAGGTATAGCTCGTTAGCACGTCTAGCTGGTTTGCAGGTATAGCTCGTTAGCACGTCTAGCTGGTTTGCAGGTATAGCTCGTTAGCACGTCTAGCTGGTTTGCAGGTATAGCTCGTTAGCACGTCTAGCTGGTTAGCAGGTATAGCTCGTTAGCACGTCTAGCTGGTTAGCAGGTATAGCTCGTTAGCACGTCTAGCTGGTTAGCAGGTATAGCTCGTTAGCACGTCTAGCTGGTTAGCAGGTATAGCTCGTTAGCACGTCTAGCTGGTTTGCAGGTATAGCTCGTTAGCACGTCTAGCTGGTTAGCAGGTATAGCTCGTTAGCACGTCTAGCTGGTTAGCAGGTATAGCTCGTTAGCACGTCTAGCTGGTTAGCAGGTATAGCTCGTTAGCACGTCTAGCTGGTTTGCAGGTATAGCTCGTTAGCACGTCTAGCTGGTTTGCAGGTATAGCTCGTTAGCACGTCTAGCTGGTTTGCAGGTATAGCTCGTTAGCACGTCTAGCTGGTTTGCAGGTATAGCTCGTTAGCACGTCTAGCTGGTTTGCAGGTATAGCTCGTTAGCACGTCTAGCTGGTTAGCAGGTATAGCTCGTTAGCACGTCTAGCTGGTTTGCAGGTATAGCTCGTTAGCACGTCTAGCTGGTTTGCAGGTATAGCTCGTTAGCACGTCTAGCTGGTTTGCAGGTATAGCTCGTTAGCACGTCTAGCTGGTTTGCAGGTATAGCTCGTTAGCACGTCTAGCTGGTTTGCAGGTATAGCTCGTTAGCACGTCTAGCTGGTTAGCAGGTATAGCTCGTTAGCACGTCTAGCTGGTTAGCAGGTATAGCTCGTTAGCACGTCTAGCTGGTTTGCAGGTATAGCTCGTTAGCACGTCTAGCTGGTTTGCAGGTATAGCTCGTTAGCACGTCTAGCTCGTTAGCACGTCTAGCTGGTTTGCAGGTATAGCTCGTTAGCACGTCTAGCTGGTTTGCAGGTATAGCTCGTTAGCACGTCTAGCTGGTTTGCAGGTATAGCTCGTTAGCACGTCTAGCTGGTTAGCAGGTATAGCTCGTTAGCACGTCTCGCTGGTTTGCAGGTATAGCTCGTTAGCACGTCTAGCTGGTTTGCAGGTATAGCTCGTTAGCACGTCTAGCTGGTTAGCAGGTATAGCTCGTTAGCACGTCTAGCTGGTTTGCAGGTATAGCTCGTTAGCACGTCTAGCTCGTTAGCACGTCTAGCTGGTTTGCAGGTATAGCTCGTTAGCACGTCTAGCTGGTTTGCAGGTATAGCTCGTTAGCACGTCTAGCTGGTTTGCAGGTATAGCTCGTTAGCACGTCTAGCTGGTTTGCAGGTATAGCTCGTTAGCACGTCTAGCTGGTTTGCAGGTATAGCTCGTTAGCACGTCTAGCTGGTTTGCAGGTATAGCTCGTTAGCACGTCTAGCTGGTTTGCAGGTATAGCTCGTTAGCACGTCTAGCTGGTTTGCAGGTATAGCTCGTTAGCACGTCTAGCTGGTTTGCAGGTATAGCTCGTTAGCACGTCTAGCTGGTTTGCAGGTATAGCTCGTTAGCACGTCTAGCTGGTTTGCAGGTATAGCTCGTTAGCACGTCTCGCTGGTTTGCAGGTATAGCTCGTTAGCACGTCTCGCTGGTTTGCAGGTATAGCTCGTTAGCACGTCTCGCTGGTTTGCAGGTATAGCTCGTTAGCACGTCTCGCTGGTTTGCAGGTATAGCTCGTTAGCACGTCTAGCTGGTTTGCAGGTATAGCTCGTTAGCACGTCTAGCTGGTTTGCAGGTATAGCTCGTTAGCACGTCTAGCTGGTTTGCAGGTATAGCTCGTTAGCACGTCTAGCTGGTTTGCAGGTATAGCTCGTTAGCACGTCTAGCTGGTTTGCAGGTATAGCTCGTTAGCACGTCTAGCTGGTTTGCAGGTATAGCTCGTTAGCACGTCTAGCTGGTTTGCAGGTATAGCTCGTTAGCACGTCTAGCTGGTTTGCAGGTATAGCTCGTTAGCACGTCTAGCTCGTTAGCACGTCTAGCTGGTTTGCAGGTATAGCTCGTTAGCACGTCTAGCTGGTTTGCAGGTATAGCTCGTTAGCACGTCTAGCTGGTTTGCAGGTATAGCTCGTTAGCACGTCTAGCTGGTTTGCAGGTATAGCTCGTTAGCACGTCTCGCTGGTTTGCAGGTATAGCTCGTTAGCACGTCTAGCTGGTTTGCAGGTATAGCTCGTTAGCACGTCTAGCTGGTTTGCAGGTATAGCTCGTTAGCACGTCTAGCTGGTTAGCAGGTATAGCTCGTTAGCACGTCTAGCTGGTTTGCAGGTATAGCTCGTTAGCACGTCTAGCTGGTTAGCAGGTATAGCTCGTTAGCACGTCTAGCTGGTTTGCAGGTATAGCTCGTTAGCACGTCTAGCTGGTTTGCAGGTATAGCTCGTTAGCACGTCTAGCTGGTTTGCAGGTATAGCTCGTTAGCACGTCTAGCTGGTTTGCAGGTATAGCTCGTTAGCACGTCTAGCTGGTTTGCAGGTATAGCTCGTTAGCACGTCTAGCTGGTTTGCAGGTATAGCTCGTTAGCACGTCTAGCTGGTTTGCAGGTATAGCTCATTAGCACGTCTAGCTGGTTTGCAGGTATAGCTCGTTAGCACGTCTAGCTGGTTTGCAGGTATAGCTCGTTAGCACGTCTAGCTGGTTTGCAGGTATAGCTCGTTAGCACGTCTAGCTGGTTTGCAGGTATAGCTCGTTAGCACGTCTAGCTGGTTTGCAGGTATAGCTCGTTAGCACGTCTAGCTGGTTTGCAGGTATAGCTCGTTAGCACGTCTAGCTGGTTTGCAGGTATAGCTCGTTAGCACGTCTAGCTGGTTTGCAGGTATAGCTCGTTAGCACGTCTAGCTGGTTTGCAGGTATAGCTCGTTAGCACGTCTAGCTCGTTAGCACATCTCGCTCGTTAGCACGTAGGACGCACTGATTGGTGTCACCTCATTAGTCAGTTTGTGTTACACCAACATTTTCCTGAATCATTATAGATTTTTTCAGAATGACAACAATTTCACTAAAATAGTTAATTTTTTATTACTTCATTGATATTTTGTGTGTTTTAGTATTTTCTAGTTAATACCCAATAATACACTATATACATGTAATATAGCCTATACAGTCTGATCCTTACATAACATTCTAACCACTAGGCTGCTGCCCCAATAATACACTATATACATGTAATATAGCCTATACAGTCTGATCCTTACATAACATCATCACTCCACTTTATGAATCTACCCTGCCGTCCCAATATTGTGAGAGGTGGTATTCTCCTGGACCAGACAGCATCACAGGTGATATTCTCCTGGACCAGACAGCATCACAGGTGATATTCTCCTGGACCAGACAGCATCACAGGTGATATTCTCCTGGACCAGACAGCATCACAGGTGGTATTCTCCTGGACCAGACAGCATCACAGGTGATATTCTCCTGGACCAGACAGCATCACAGGTGATATTCTCCTGGACCAGACAGCATCACAGGTGGTATTCTCCTGGACCAGACAGCATCACAGGTGATATTCTCCTGGACCAGACAGCATCACAGGTGATATTCTCCTGGACCAGACAGCTGGGTGAATACACTATATATACAATAGTATGTGGACACCCCTTCAAATTAGTAGATTGGGTCATTTCAGCCACACCAGTTGCTGACAGGTGTTTAAAATTAAGCACACAGCCATGCAATCTCCATAGACAAACATTGACAGTAGAATGTCCTTATTGAAGAGCTTTCAGTTACTTTCAACGTGGCACCGTCACAGGATGGCACCTTTCCAACAAGTCAGTTTGTCAAATTCCTGCCCTGCTGGAGCTGCCTGGTCGACTGTAAGTGCTGTTATTGTGAAGTGGAAACATCTGGGACCAACAACGGCTCAGCCAAGAAGTAGTGGGCCACACAAGCTCACAGAACAGGACCGTCGAGTGCTGAAGAGTGAAACGTGTAAAAATCGTCTGTACTTGGTTGCAACACTCACTAACGAGATCCAAACTGCCTCTGGAAGCAACATCAGCACAAGAAACTGTTTGTCAGGAGCTTCCTGAAATGGGTTTCCACGGCCGAGCAGCTGCATACAAACCTAAGATCAATATGGGCAATGTCAAGCGTCGGCTTGAGTGGTGTAAAACTCACAGCCACTGGACTCTGGAGCAGTGGAAACGTATTCTCTGGAGTAATGAATCATCTTCACCTTCTAGCAATCCAACACACTAATCTGGGTTTGGAGGATGCCAGGAGAACGCTACCTGCCCTAATGCATAGTGACAACTGTAAAGTTTGGTGGAGGAGGAATAATGGTCTGGGGCTGTTTTTCATGGTTCGGGCCCCTTAGTTCAAGTTAAGGGAAATCTTAATGCTACAGCATAGAATGACATTCTAGAGGAATCTGTGCTTCCATCTTCGTGGCAACAGTTTGGGGAAGGCCCTTTCCTGTTTCAGCATGACAATGCCCCTGTACACAAAGCGAGTTCCATACATGAATGGTTAGTTGAGATTGGTGTGGAAGAACTTCACAAAGCCCTCACATTAAAAACGTCAAACACCTTTGGGATGAATTGGAACGCTGACTGCGAGCCAGGCCTCATCGCCCGACCTCACTAATGCTCTTGGAATGGAAGCAAGTCCTCGCAGCAATGTTCCATAATCTAGAAGAAAGCCTTCCCAGAAGAGTGGAGGCTGTTATTACAGCAATGTTCCAACATCTAGTGGAAAGCCTTCCCAGAAGAGTGGAGGCTGTTATAGCAGCAAATGGGGGGGACTAAATCCATGCAAATGGATTGAGATGTTTGACGAGCAGGTGTCCACATACTTTTGTTGATTTCGTGTATATACTGCAGGCAGGCAGGCAGGCCCTCCTCTCCTCTTCTCCCCCTCTTCTCTTCCCCCCCCCCTCCTCTCCTCTCCTCCCCCCTCCTCTCCTCTTCTCCCTTCTCTCCTCTCCTCTTCTCCCCCTCTCATCTCCTCTCCTCTTCTCCCCCCTCCTCTTCTCCCTTCTCTCCTCTCCTCTTCTCCCCCTCTCCTCTCCTCTTCTCCCTTCTCTCCTCTCCTCTTCTCCCCCCTCTCTTCTCCTCTTCTCTCCCCTCTTCTCCCTTCTCTCCTCTCCTCTTCTCCCCTCTCCTCTCTTCTTCTTCTCCCTCTCCTCTCCTCATCTCCCCGCTCTCCTCTTCTCCACCCTCTCCTCTTCTCCTCCCTCTCCTCTCCTCTTCTCCCCCCTCTCCTCTTCTCCTCCCTCCCTCTCCTCTCCTCTTCTCCCCCCTCTCCTCTTCTCCTCCCTCTTCTCCCCCCTCTCCTCTTCTCCTGCCTCTCCTCTTCTCCCCCTTTCCCCTTCTTCTAGGAGGGGGAGAGAGAGAGAATATATTTTAATCACTGTGTTCTCACCAGTGATGTCACCAGTAACCTGTTCCTCTCTTGGCCCAGCCTGACCCTGACATATATCATCAGGCCTGTTGAGTTGACTTGGGTAACAGACCTCTAGCTTCTACACCACATCCCCCTTTCTCCTGCTCTAACGTGAGACCTCATCAGTACTCATTTTGGGTGCTGGTACTGTTTATATTTAGGTGCTGGAACATTAAGCCAATATTCTATAAGAGGTGAACTCAATCAGTAGAAAGTTAGAGGTGATATTATAGGACACTATGTGAAATGTTGCTGCACTGTCAGCAGTTTCCTGTGGACTTTTTCAGTTTGCTGTTGTGTGTTCAACCACTGATCCAAGATAAGTTGCTAAGAAGTTTATCTCACATCAAAGACCTAACGAACGAATGACATAGAAGTCATATAGCCGAGCAGCACGTTCCAGTCTTCAGTCCTCTCTACATGACAGTGACTTGTGTATGTCAGTGGAGCCTCAGTTAGAGACAGACATGATACCTGCAGTGGTACTGATGACCCTGTTGTGGAGCAGAGGTAGGATATTCTTATACTGCTATACATGTGTGACAGTTACTGAGATATGATGTAATATTATAAGATATATTATAATTTACAGGGTTAGTAAAATAACATGCAACTGGAAGCAGACAGTAAACATGTGTCTCAAAGCAGGACAATGATGTGACCTGTAAATGTACTTTACTGTAGTCTAACTGTCCATCTGGGGACAGGCACTAATGTCAGTTAAGTTGTGATGGTGTCATGCATCTGACTGTTGTATATTCAGTGTTTCAATGATTGATTGTATCAATCTCTATGTAAATGAAAGAGAGTATATATTATGTATTATATATTATATTGGTGTTATGTTAGAGTAGGAGAAGGGAGGGGTGTAGATGATAGAGATCTATGAGCTGAGTCAAGATCAACAGGTTCAACACTATACGTCATGAAGAGAGAGAGAGAACTAGAGAGAGAGAGAGATGAGAAGAGAGGAGGGGTGGGTAGAGAGATTTGAGGAGGAGGAGAGAGAGAGAGGAGGGTAGGGAGAGAGGACGGTAGGGTAGAGAGAATGGGAGGGGAGGGGAGAGGGGAGGGCATAGAGCAAGATAGGAGAGAGAGAAAATGTTTGAGGAGAGAGGAGGGGAGGGGAGAAAGGAGGGTAGAAGAGAGAGGAGGGTAGGAGAGAGAGAAGGGAGAGAGGAGGGAGGGGAGTGAGAAGGGGGAGGGAGAGAGGAGGGGAGGGGAGAGAGAAGGGGGAGGGGAGAGAGGAGGGGAGAGAGAAGGGTATAGGAGAGAGGAGGGTATGGGAGAGAGGAGGGTAGGGGAGAGAGGAGGGTAGGGGAGAGAGAAGGGTAGGGGAGAGAGGAGGGTAGGGGAGAAAAGGAGGGAAGGGGAGAGAGGAGGGTAGGGGAGAGAGGAGGGTAGGGGAGAGAGAAGGGTAGGGGAGAGAGGAGGGTAGGGGAGAGAGGAGGGTAGGGGAGAGAGAAGGGTAGGGGAGAGAGGAGGGTAGGGGAAAAAGGAGGGTAGGGGAGAAAGGAGGGAAGGGGAGAGAGGAGGGTAGGGGAGAGAGGAGGGTAGGGGTGAGAGAAGGGTATAGGAGAGAGGAGGGTAGGGGAGGGTGGAGGGTAGAGGAGAGAGGAGGGTAGGGGAGAAAGGAGGGAAGGGGAGAGAGGAGGGTAGGGGAGAGAGGAGGGTAGGGGAGAGAGGAGGGTAGGGGAGAGAGGAGGGTAGGGGAGAGAGGAGGGGAGGGGAGAGAGAAGGGTGGAGGAGAGAGAAGGGTGGAGGAGAGAGAGAGGATGGAGAGAGACGAGGGGACAGAAGACAGGAGGAGAGAAATGAGATGTCAACAGAGATAGGGAGAGCAAGAAGGAGGGGAGATGGAGGGAGATTCAACAGAGATAGGGCTGACAGACTAACATGCAGCCAACTGAATATCTTGTCTTTACTGACTTCTCACCAGTGATGTCATCATAACCAGCAACCTTTTCCACTCTTGGTCCGGCTCAGCTTGACCCCTGACCTCTGAAATTAATGATTTATAAAACTGACAAAAGCAAAAGTATTAAATTAGATTTAATCTCATCTGCAAAGTGAGTTACACATTTGCATGGAAGGGGAATGTACACTACATGACCAAAAGTATGTGGACACCTGCTCATCTAACATCTAATTCCAAAATCATGGGCATTAATATGGAGTTGGTCCCCATTGCTGCTATAACAGCCTCCACTGTTCTGCAAAGACTTTCCACCAGATGATGGAACATTGCTGCGGGGACTTGATTCCATTCAGCCACAACAGCATTAGTGAGGTTGGGCGATTAGGCCTGGCTCAGTCGACGTTTCAATTCATCCCTAAAGGTATTCAATGGGGTTTAGGTCAGGGCTCTGTGAAGGCCAGTAAAGTTCTTCCACATCGGTCTCAACAAACTATTTCTGTATGGACCTCACTTTGTGCACAGGGGCATTGTCATGCTGAAACAGGAAAGGGCCTTCCCCAAACTGTTGCCACAAAGTTGGAAGCACAGAATAGTCTAGAATGTCATTGTATGCTGTAGCGATTCGATTTCCCTTCAATGAAACTAAGGGGCCTAACCCGATCCATTAAAAACAACCCCAGACCATTATTCCTCCTCCACCAAACTTTACAGTTGGCACTATGCTTTGGGGCAGGTAGCGTTCTCCTGGCATCTGCCAAACCCAGGTTTGTGGTACGGACTGCCAGATGGTGAAACGTGATTCATCACTCCAGAGAAAGTGTTTCCACTCCAGCAGACGCTTGGCATTGCACATGGTGATCTTAGGCTTGTGTGCTGCTGCTCTGCTGTAGAAACCCATTTCATGAAGCTCAAGATGAACAGTTCTTGTGCTGAAGTTTCTTCCAGAGGAAGTTTGGAATTCGGAAGTGAGTGTTGCAACCGAGGACAGATGATTTTTACACGCGACGAACTTCAGCACTCGCGGTCCCGTTCTGTGAGCTTGTGTGAGCTACCACTTCGAGGCTAAGCCGCTGCTGCTCCTAGACGTTTCCACGTCACAATAACAGCACTTACAGTTGACCGGGGCAGCTAAAGCAGGGTGGAAATTAGACCAACAGACTTGTTGGAAAGGTAGCTTACTATGATGGTGACGTGTTGATTGTCACTGAGTTCTTCAGTAAGGCCATTCTACTGTCAATGTTTGTCTATGGAGATTGCATGGCGGTGTGCTCGATTTTTTTTTATTTTTATCAACCACAAGGCTGGGGGAGAGAGATAGTTCTTACTCACTGACAGCCTGAGGAGGAGACAGGGGAGGAGGGAGAGAGAGAGAGATAGGAGAGAGATAGTTCTTACTCACTGACAGACTGAGGAGGAGACAGGGGAGGAGGGAGAGAGAGAGAGATAGGAGAGAGATAGTTCTTACTCACTGACAGACTGAGGAGGAGACAGGGGAGGAGGGAGAGAGAGAGATTGGAGAGAGAGAGTTCTTACTCACTGACAGACTGAGGAGGAGACAGGGGAGGAGGGAGAGAGAGAGATAGGAGAGAGATAGTTCTTACTAACAGACTGGCTTGGTAGAAGAAGACAGGGGAGGAGAGAGAGAGACAAACATTTAAATCGAATGAATACATTTTTATCACTGTCTTCTCACCAGTGATGTCATCATAACCAGTAACCTGTTCCTCTCTTGGCCCAGCCAGCCTGACCCTGACATACAGCATCAGGCCTGTTGAGTTGACTTGGGTAACAGACCTCTAGCTTCTACACCACATCCCCACTTCTCCTGCTCTAACATGAGACCTCATCAGTACTCATTTTGGGTGCTGGTACTGTTTATATTGAGGTGCTGGAACATTAAGCCAATATTCTATAAGAGGTGAACTCAAGCAGTAGAAAGTTAGAGGTGATATTATAGGACACTATGTGTAACGTTGCTGCTCTGCCAGCAGTTTCCTGTGGAGTTTTTTTAACATGTTAGTTTGCTGTCGTGTGTTCAACCACTGATCCAAGATAAGTTGCTAAGAAGTTAATCTCACATCATTGACGTTAGGACGTAATGAGAGAGAAGTCATATAGCCTAGCAGTATTTTCCACTCTTCAGTCCACTCTTTATGACAGCAGACTGTGGAGCCCCAGTTAGAGGCAGATATGATACCTGCAGTGGTACTGATGACCCTGTTATGGAGCACAGGTAGGATGCTCTTATACTGATATACACTTGTGACACTTGCTCCACTAGGGCCCTCTCAGCCACCTGGCTCCACTAGGGCCCTCTCAGCTACCTGGCTCCACTTGGGCCCTCTCAGCCAGCCGGCTCCACTTGGGCCCTCTCAGCCATCCGGCTCCACTAGGGCCCTCACAGCCAGCCGGCTCCACTAGGGCCCTCTCAGCCAGCCGGCTCCACTAGGGCCCTCTCAGCCAGCTGGCTCCACTAGGGCCCTCTCAGCCAGCCGGCTCCACTAGGGCCCTCTCAGCCAGCCGGCTCCACTAAGGCCCTCTCAGCCAGCCTGCTCCACTGGGGCCCTCTCAACCAGCCTGCTACAAAACGGCCCTCTCAGTCAGCCGGATCCACTAGGGCCCTCTCAGCCAGACGGCTCCACTAGGGCCCTCTCAGCCAGACGGCTCCACTAGGGCCCTCTCAACCAGCCTGTTCCACAACGGCCCTCAGTCAGTCGGCTCCATTTGGGGCCTCTCAGCCAACCGGCTCCAATAGGGCCCTCTCAGTCAGCCGGCTCCACTAGGCTCCTCTCAGTCAGCCGGCTCCACTAGGGCCCTCTCAGCCACTTGCCTCCACTATGGCCCTCTCAGCCACCTGCCTCCACTATGGCCCTCTCAGCCAACTGGCTCCACTAGGGCCCTCTCAGCCACCTGCCTCCACTATGGCCCTCTCAGCCACCTGCCTCCACTATGGCCCTCTCAGCCAACCGGCTCCACTAGGGCCCTCTCAGCCACCTGCCTCCACTATGGCCCTCTCAGCCACCTGCCTCCACTATGGCCCTCTCAGCCACCTGCCTCCACTAGGGCCCTCTCAGCCACCAGGCTCCACTAGGGCCCTCTCAGCCACCTGGCTCCACTAGGGCCCTCTCAGCCAACCGGCTCCACTAGGACCCTCTCAGTCAGCTGGCTCCACTAGGTTCCTCTCAGTCAGCCGGCTCCACTAGGGCCCTCTCAGCCACCTGGCTCCACTAGGGCCCTCTCAGCCACCTGGCTCCACTAGGGCCCTCTCAGCCACCAGGCTCCACTAGGGCCCTCTCAGCCACCTGCCTCCACTATGGCCCTCTCAGCCAACCGGCTCCACTAGGGCCCTCTCAGCCACCTGCCTCCACTATGGCCCTCTCAGCCACCTGCCTCCACTATGGCCCTCTCAGCCAACCGGCTCCACTATGGCCCTCTCAGCCAACCGGCTCCACTAGGGCCCTCTCAGCCAACCGGCTCCACTAGGGCCCTCTCAGCCACCTGCCTCCACTATGGCCCTCTCAGCCACCTGGCTCCACTAGGGCCCTCTCAGCCACCAGGCTCCACTAGGGCCCTCTCAGCCACCAGGCTCCACTAGGGCCCTCTCAGCCACCTGGCTCCACTAGGGCCCTCTCAGCCAACCGGCTCCACTAGGACCCTCTCAGTCAGCCGGCTCCACTAGGTTCCTCTCAGTCAGCCGGCTCCACTAGGGCCCTCTCAGCCACCTGGCTCCACTAGGGCCCTCTCAGCCACCTGGCTCCACTAGGGCCCTCTCAGCCACCTGGCTCCACTAGGGCTCTCTCAGCCACCAGGCTCCACTAGGGCCCTCTCAGCCACCTGGCTCCACTAAGCTCCTCTCAGCCAGCTGGTGTGTAGGAGAGTGTGAGCTGTGTGTACAACTAGTAGAAGTACAAATGTCGAGGGAAATGAACTAAAGTGATAAATCTCGTCCTAGGTTTTATTTACTGTGGTGTTTGTTCTCCACTGGTTCCCCTGTTCTCATCACAACAGGTCACACATTCTGCTGACATGATTACACACTGTGGTATTTCACCTGACAGATACAGGAGCTTGTCAATATTATATTTGTTTTCAAATTATTTTGGGTGCCTTGTAATCTGAGAGAATATGTCTCCTATATCGTTGTACATTTGGCAGGAGGTTAGGAAGTGCAGCTCAGTTTCCACCTCATTTTGTGAGTAGTGGGCACATAGCCTGTCTTCTCTCTGCCTATGGTGACCTCTCTCAATAGCAAGGCCTTGCTCACATTGTCCATTTGTTTCTCTGTTTTCTATCAGTCACAGTGGTCAGATAGTCTGCCACCGTGTCCTGTCTGTTTAGGGCCAAACAGCATTTAAGTTCACTTTGACATTTTATAGTTGTGTAGTTGTCACGGCGGACCAAGATGCGGCGTGGTACGTGTTCATGACGATTTTAATAAGACAAGCACTGAACACTAATGAAATACAAAACAATAAACGAGGACGTACAAATCCCAAACCGAAACAGTACCGTGTGGTGAAACAGACACAGAAACAATCACCCACAAAGTACCCACAGAATATGGCTGCCTAAATATGGTTCCCAATCAGAGACAACGATAGACAGCTGCCTCTAATTGAGAACCAATCTAGGCAACCATAGACATACAATATACCTAGAAAGGAAAACAGCCCCATTAACATTCAAAACCCCTAGACAAGCCCAAAAACACATACATCACCCATGTCACACCCCGACCTAACGAACATAACAAGGAAAGCATAGAATACTATGGTCAGACAGTAGTTCTAGATACTGTGTGGTTTATTATATTTCCTAGTCAGTAAATATTTAATAATTGTGTAGTTCTAGATACTGTGTGGTTTATTATATTGTCACCCATAGCATTGGTGTCCTGTATGACAGAGTCATAGACATGTAAGATACATGAAAGAGGAGGATGGCGTTGATGTTTCTCTACAGGGGGAGTCAACATGTGTTTTCTACCTGTCTACCTGTCTAGTACCCCACCTGTTTAGTACAGAACTCAACCCTCTACCTGACCCCACCTGTCTAGTACCCCCCACCTGTCTAGTACAGAACTCAACCTTCGCTCTGACCCCCACCAGTCTAGTTCATAACTCAACTCTCTCTCTGACCCCTACCAGTCTAGTACCCCCACCTGTCTAGTACCCCACCTGTCTAGTACAGAACTCAACCCTCTACCTGACCCCACCTGTCTAGTACAGAACTCAACCCTCTACCTGACCCCACCTGTCTAGTACCCCCACCTGTCTAGTACAGAACTCAACCCTCTACCTGACCCCACCTGTCTAGTACCCCCACCTGTCTAGTACCCCACCAGTCTAGTACAGAACTCAACCCTCTACCTGACCCCACCTGTCTAGTACCACCACCTGTCTAGTACAGAACTCAACCCTCTACCTGACCCCACCTGTCTAGTACCCCCACCTGTCTAGTACCCCACCTGTCTAGTACAGAACTCAACCCTCTACCTGACCCCACCTGTCTAGTACCCCCACCTGTCTAGTACATAACTCAACCCTCTACCTGACCCCACCTGTCTAGTACATAACTCAACCCTCTACCTGACCCCACCTGTCTAGTACATAACTCAACCCTCTACCTGACCCCACCTGTCTAGTACATAACTCAACCCTCTACCTGACCCCACCTGTCTAGTACATAACTCAACCCTCTACCTGACCCCACCTGTCTAGTACATAACTCAACCCTCTACCTGACCCCACCTGTCTAGTACATAACTCAACCCTCTACCTGACCCCACCTGTCTAGTACATAACTCAACCCTCTACCTGACCCCACCTGTCTAGTACATAACTCAACTCTCTCCCTGACCCCCACCAGTCTAGTACATAACTCAACTCTCTCCCTGACACCCACCAGTCTAGTACATAACTCAACTCTCTCCCTGACCCCCACCAGTCTAGTACATAACTCAACTCTCTCCCTGACCCCCACCAGTCTAGTACATTAACTCCAACTCTCTCCCTGACCCCACCTGTCTAGTACATAACTCAACTCTCTCCCTGACCCCCACCAGTCTAGTACATAACCTCAACTCTCTCCCTGACCCCCACCTGTCTAGTACATAACTCAACTCTCTCCCTGAACCCCACCTGTCTAGTACATAACTCAACTCTCTCCCTGACCCCAACAGTCTAGTACATAACTCAACTCTCTCCCTGACCCACCAGTCTAGTATATAACCAAACTCTCTCCCTGACCCCACCTGTCTAGTACATAACTCAACTCTCTCCCTGACCCCAACCAGTCTAGTACATTAACTCAACTCTCTCCACTGACCCCAACCAGTCTAGTACATAACTCAACTCTCCTCCCTGACCCCAACCAGTCTAGTACATAACTCAACTCTCTCCCTGACCCCAACCAGTCTAGTACATAACTCAACTCTCTCTCTCTCCCTGACCCCCACCAGTCTAGTACAATAACTCAACTCTCTCCCTGACCCCCACCAGTCTAGTACATAACTCAACTCTCCCTGACCCCCACCAGTCTAGTACATAACTCAACTCTCTCCCTGACCCCCACCAGTCTAGTACATACTCAATTCTCTCCAGTCCCACCTGTCTAGTACATAACTCAACTCTCTCCCTGACCCCCACCAGTCTAGTACATAACTCAACTCTCTCCCTGACACCCACCAGTCTAGTACATAACTCAACTCTCTCCCTGACCCCCACCAGTCTAGTACATAACTCAACTCTCTCCCTGACACCCACCAGTCTAGTACACAACTCAACTCTCTCCCTGACCCCACCAGTCTAGTACACAACTCAACTCTCTCCCTGACCCCCACCAGTCTAGTGCATAACTCAACTCTCTCCCCTGACACCCACCAGTCTAGTACATAACTCAACTCTCTCCCTGACTCCCACCTGTCTAGTACAGAACTCAACTCTCTCGCTGACCCCCACCAGTCTAGTACATAACTCAACTCTCTCCCTGACCCCCACCAGTCTAGTACATAACTCAACTCTCTCCCTGACCCCCACCAGTCTAGTACATAACTCAACTCTCTCCCTGACCCCCACCAGTCTAGTACATAACTCAACTCTCTCCCTGACCCCCACCAGTCTAGTACATAACTCATCTCTCTCCCTGACCCCCACCAGTCTAGTACATAACTCAACTCTCTCCAACACAATTGTATTCCTACCTTTTGTTTGTTTTCATCCCAAGGGAAAGGTTTGGAAACACCTACACATACATTAACACAGAAACAGCACAATTCATCTCATATGACCTAGTAGAACTGTAGAGCTGTTTAACATCCACACAATATACACTACATTACATCCTCCATATAATTCATCTCATATGACCTAGTAGTCCTGTAGAGCTCTTTAACATCCACACAATATAGCTGGGTCTCCCTGTTCTGTCCCTATGCGTCCACTGCCCTGCAGAGCCCCAACCCAACACATCCCACTCAGCTTTAGGGTCTTAGTGAAACATTCATTATTGGTTTCAGGTGTGTTAGGTCATGGCCAGAGTGACAACACACAGGACAGCAGACCCCCAGGGCAGGACTGAACAACCCAGCAGCTATTGAAAACAGGAAGTGGACATCTTTTCAACACAGACTCCTTTAGTTGTACTGTTTTCAATATAAGACATCCAGACCTTATTCAAGTTGTCCAGTAAACCCTTATAAGAGGTGAACTGAAGCAGTAGAAAGTTAGAGGTGATATTATAGCACACTATATGTGTAACTTTGCTGCTCTGCCAGCAGTTTTCTGTGGAGTTTTTCTAACGTCAGTGTTTCCTGTTGTTATGTGGGTTTAACTGATCTTATCTGCTTAAAAGTTTGTCACGTCATAGATGTGACCTGAGTCAAACTCAACAGGCCTGATGCTATATGTCAGGAAGAGAGAGAGAACGAGAGAGAGAAAGGAGGAGAGAGTAGTGGAGAGAGAGACAAGGGGAGGGGACAGAGGCAGAGAGTAGTGGGGAGAGAGAGGAGGGCAGGGGACAGAGGAGAGAGTAGTGGAGAGAGAGAGGAGGGGGGGGGGGACATAGGAGAGAGTAGTGGAGAGAGAGAGGAGGGGAGGAGACAGAGGAGAGAGTAGTGGAGAGAGAGAGGAGGGGAGGGGACAGGGGAGAGAGTAGTGGAGAGAGAGAGGAGGGGACATAGGAGAGAGTAGTGGAGAGAGAGAGGAGGGACCTAGGAGAGAGTAGTGTGAGAGAGAGAGGAGGGGAGGGGACATAGGAGAGAGTAGTGGGGAGAGAAGGAGGGGGAGGGCAGAGGAGAGAGTAGTGGAGAGAGAGAGAGGGGGAAGGGGGACAGAGGAGAGAGTAGTGGAGAGAGAGAGGAGGGGAGGGGGACAGGCCAAGGGAAGGTAGGCTTGATGAGGGTGCTGCAGTGACCCCAAAAAATACAAGAATTTCAACATTTAAATTGAATCTTTTACTCTTTGGAAAACCATTTCCCCCCCCTAGCAGTCCAGTACTGTATGCAGCGGTTTGAGTAAACCCTTCTGTAGGGAGCCCAAAATAACATTATTTCTATGGGCCTGCATCCTAATCCCTACCTGTAGTCTACCTACCTCTGGTATAATGCATTTCATCACCCTCTCCCTCCATCAGTGTTGCTTGTCTCTCTTCCTGAATTAAAAAGATGAACAGATCAATATTGTTGGCATAATGTCATTAAATATTGTGCTAAGTTATTTATCTATAGTTGGATGTAGGGCTGTTTTTAGTATGTAATGAGCACCCAGATGCGGCGTATTCAACACATAATATCAGACAGACCAGCTGGCCCGTGCTGCCTCCGGTTGACTACTATGTTGCAATGTGAATATTATCAGAGTTGTCTTGTTGATACTAAATGTTTCAGTTTCTCTGAGCCGCCTCGTTCATTTATACAATGTTTCAATATTATCAGAGCCACCTTGTTGATGCAATGCTTCAGTGTTCACAGAATGTTTCCTTTCCCTGGAGAATAATGCAGACAGGCAAATACAACATGATCTGGGTGCAGGACATCATTAGGAACATCTCTGAATGCAGAGCAACAATGTAGGTGGGAAGAACATGAGACAATGACACTGTCATAGTCCACTATACGAACCGCTCCACAAGGGTGACTTCATATACATTATAGCAGGGGATCAACAACGTTTTTTATGAGTGACACTTTACAATTGATCCTACAATTTCTAAAGATCTGCGTGCCTGTATAACACCCCCACCCAGCAGACTGTTGACCAATCACGTTCACGTTGTCATGCTGCGTCACGCGGTTGCTAAACCAATCACCACGTCCCTTCTCAAAGTCAGTGTACTTTATGTCGAGAAACTGCACACCCCATTTAGCCATACCCTAGGTTTATCTGTATTTTCTACACACCCCATTTAGCCATACCCTAGGTTTAGCTGTATTTCTACACACCCATTTAGCCATACCCTAGGTATAGCTGTATTTCTACACACCCCATTTAGCCATACCCTAGGTTTAGCTGTATTTCTACACACCCCATTTAGCCATACCCTAGGTTTATCTGTATTTCTACACACCCCATTTAGCCATACCCTAGGTATAGCTGTATTTCTACACACCCCATTTAGCCATACCCTAGGTTTATCTGTATTTCTACACACCCCATTTAGCCATACCCTAGGTGTATCTGTATTTATACAGCTAGGCAACTATACTGATGCAGGTACCTTTTACACAGCTAGGCAACTATACTGATGCAGGTACCTTTTACACAGCTAGGCAACTATACTGATGCAGGTCCCTTTTACACAGCTAGGCAACTATACTGATGCAGGTACCTTTTACACAGCTAGGCAACTATACTGATGCAGGTACCTTTTACACAGCTAGGCAACTATACGGATGCAGGTACCTTTTGCAGGTGGTCATATGCGGTTGGACACATGGAGGAGATGCTAGATAATAAGTTATGCTAGTTACTACTAGTTAAATGTGGCTAGTTAGCTAGCTAGCTAACCTAGCCAATGAGGTGTGTGTGAAAGATGCTAGTTACTACCCCTGATAACTTTCCCTAATAATAATGTTTAAAAGAGTGTGAGTGTGTATGCTAGATAAATAGTAATGGAAATGGTAGATACTCCGTTATACATTTTTCACTGAGACATCATGGCGTGTCCATCAATTTAAATCCCAACTTGTAATGAAAGTATAAATATGAAAAAAATCCACAATGTATTGGACAGAACTATGAGGTCTAAAGGTCTGGCTTTCCAAGACATTCTGTTCATCTGCAAGCAGACCTGATGATTGTAGATGGAGGGAGAGCCTGTTATTTAAAATGGAAGAATATAACTTACTGTAGCCTATATAATGTAACAATGACAATAATCCCTTCATATATACTGTAGTTGAAGGTTATTTTTGTGTCATAAAAAAGTGTTCATTAAAACAAATCAGGATGTTTGGTGGATGGATTCAGTATAGATGTTCTGCTGTGTATCGAGGTGTTTATATGAAAGTGGTAGATTTGTAATTCTTTACCAGAGAACGTTGTGGATTACTTTTCTTTGGGTGACCTCAGTCTTTGACAATTCAGCTACTTTGTTAACAGTCCTACTGTAATGGTCTGGGTGTAGCTGGTGCAGAGGAGTCAGGACAGTAGAGATGAGTAACACATGTAACTTTACTCAAATATTCCAATAACGTGTTGTAAATACAGAGTCCACAGAAACAGACCAAACATACATAAAACAATCACCCACAAAAACCATGGGGAAAACAGAGGGTTCAATAATGAACATGTCATTTGGAATTGGAACCAGGCGTGTAAAACAAAGACAAAACAAATGGAAAATGAAAAGTGGATCGGAGATGGCTAGAAGGCCGGTGGCGAAGGCTAGAAGGCCGGTGGCGAAGGCTAGAATGCTGGGGGCGATGGCTAGAAGGCCGGTGACGTCGCTGCCCCGAACAAGGAGTGGGACCGGCTTCTGTGGAAGTTCTAACAGTACCCCCCCCCTTGACGCGCAGGGCGATCCGGATGGAGATGGTGGAACTCCCACAGCAACGAAGGGTCCAAAACGTCCTCCACCGACACCGACACCCAGCATCTCTCCTCCGGACCGTACCCCTCCCACTCCACGAGGTACTGAAGGCCTTTCGCCCGACGCCTTGAGTCCAGTATGGCTCGAAAAGCATACACCGGGGCCCCTTCGATGTCCAGAGGGGGTGGAGGAACCACCTGCACCTCAGACTCCTGGAGTGGACCAGCCACCACCAGCCTGAGGAGAGACACATGGAACGAGGGGTAAATACGGTAATCGGGGGGAGATGTAACCTGTAGCAAATCTCGTTCAGTCTCCTCAGGACTTTGAATGGCCCCACAATCCGCGGGCCCCAGCTTCCGGCAGGGCAGGCGGAGGGGCAGGTTTCGGGTCGAGTGCCAGACCGGTGAAATCCCGATGGCGGAGGTGAAAACCTGAGGTAAGGCTGACCGAGACCCCCAGACGTTCCATGAACGCCCTACAGGCCCTTGACGTGAACTGGGGACCTCGATCAGACACTATAACCTCTGGCAACCCCATAGTGCCGGAAGATGTGTGTTAACAGGGCCTCCTCAGTCTGTAGGGCCGTAGGGAGACTGGGAAAAGGAAGGAGACGGCAGGGACTTAGAGAACTGATCCACAACGACCAGGACCGTGAGGGAGGAAGATCCTCGAGGAAGTCCACCGACAGGTGAGACCACGGTCATTGTGGAATGGCTAAGGACTGTGGGCTCTGTACGTAACGCCCCCTCGATGTCGCGTCCAGCTCCCACACTACCGGTGCACCAGGCAAGAGGCCGGAAGTTCGGGAGTGTGATCTATGGACCGCTCCTCTGATCTATGATCAGTGATCTATGGACCGCTCCGTCTCCTCGCTGCCCCCCGATGTACTCCAGATTGTGGTGGTCAGTCCAGATGAGAAAAGGGTGTTTAGCCCCCTCAAGCCAATGTCTCCACACCTCCAGAGCCTTGACAACAGCCAAACAGCTCCCGGTCCTCCACATCATAGTTTCGCTCCGTCGGGCTGAGCTTCTTCGAAAAGAAAGTACAGGGCAGGAGCTTTAAGTGGCGTACCCGAGCGCTGAGGGAGCACGGGCTCCTATCCCAGATCCGGATGAGCCGCAGGGGGAGCCGAGGTAAACAGAGCCCTCAGGTGACCAAAAGCCCTGTCCACCTCAGCCGTCCACTGTAGTCACACCGGTCCCCCCCCTTCAGCAGTGAGGTAATGGGAGTCGCTACCTGACCAAAGCCCTGGATAAACCTCCGTTAGTAGTTGGCTACCTGACCAAAGCCCTGGATAAACCTCCGGGTAGTAGTTGGCAAACCATAGAAACCGCTGCACCTCCTTTACCGCGGTGGGAAGTCGGCAAATTACGCACAGCTGAAATGCAGTCACTCTCCATCTCCACCCCTGAAGTGGAAATGCGGTACCCTAGGAAGGAGACGGACTGTTGGAAAGAACAGACATTTCTCAGCCTTGACGTACAGGTCATGCTCCAACAGTCGACCAAGGGACACACACCAGGGACACACACTTGGCGCGTGTAGTGGAGTATATCAGAATGTGGTCGATATATACACCACTACACCCTGCCCGTGCAGGTCCCGGAAAATCTCCTCTACAAAGGCCTGGAAGACATCAACCCGTACGGCATGACAAGGTACTCATAGTGCCCTGAGGTGGTACTAAATGACGTCTTCCAATCGTCCTCCTCCCGGATACGCACCAGGTTGTAAGCGCTCCTGAGATCCAATTTTGTGAAGAAGCCCTGTGCATTGACTCTATCGCACTGGATATGAGAGGCAGGAGGTAGCAGCACGCAATATCAGTGTGAACACATCTGATTGGACTAGATCCATGTTGCGGTGAGACACGTCTGATTGGACTAGATCCATTTTGAGGTGAGACACGTCTGATTGGACTAGATCCATGTTGAGGTGAGACACGTCTGATTGGACTAGATCCATGTTGAGGTGAGACACATCTGATTGGACTAGATCCATGTTGAGGTGAGACACGTCTGATTGGACTAGATCCATGTTGATGTGAGACACGTCTGATTGGACTAGATCCATGTTGAGGTGAGACACGTCTGATTTGACTAGATTCATGTTGAGGTGAGACACGTCTGATTGGACTAGATCCATGTTGAGGTGAGACCATTCCATGTCTTTATTGGTTTGTATGAGAAGTGAGTTTGGGAGTAGGTAGTGGACCGTTTGAGGATTCTACAGTTCCCCTGGTGGAGGTTCTTGGAACACTGATATTTAAGTCTGAGGTTGATGAAAACCAAATGTGGTGCTGCAATGTTGTGTGTTATCTTGAATACCAGGCCGATGTTGGAGTACAGAATGAAATGCAGAGGAGAAGGGGAGGAGAGGAGAAAGAGAGGGGGCGAAGAGGAGAAGAGAGGAGAAGGAGAAGAGAAAGGGGAAAAGAGGAGAAAGAGGGGGAGAAGAGATTTGAGGGGGGAGAAAAGGATAGTGGTGAGGAAGAGGAGAATAATGGGTCAGAAGAGAAGGGGAGAAGAGTAGACGGAGAGGGGCAGAAGAGTTAGAGAGGGGAGAAGAGGAGTAGCGGTTGAAGAAGATAGACTTGGGAGAAGAAGGAAAGGGAGAGGAGATGAAGAGTAGAGGGGGGAGCATTGGGGGAGAAGAGGAGAAGAAGTGTGAGGAGAGGTGAGGGGGGAAGAGAGGAGAAGAGAGGGGGGGAGAAGAGAAGAGGGGGGAGGAGAAGTGAGTGGAGAGGGGAGGGAGAGGGGATGAGGGGGAAACAGAAGAGGAGAGGAGGAGAAGAGTAAAGGGGAGGGAGGGGAAGAAGAGGGAGACGTGGAGAGGGGAGAAGAGGAGAGGGGGATATAAAGAGTAAAAGAGGGAGGTGGAAGAAGGAGAATGAGGGGATGAGAGTGGGATAAGAAGAGGAGAGGTAGAAGGAGAAGTGGGGGAGAAGAGAGGGGTGAGGAAGGAGAGGGGGAGAAGAGGAGGAGGAGAAAGAGAACGATACGAAGAGGGGGAGAAGAGAAGAGGGGGGGGGGGAGAATTGGGGAGAAGAGGAGAAGAGAGGGGGAGGAGAGGAGAAGAGAGAGGCAGAAGAGGAGAAGAGAGACTGGGAGGAGAGGAGAAGAAAGGGAGAGAAGGGGAGTAGAGAGGTGGAGAAAAGAGAAGAGAGGGGGGGATGGAAGAGGAGAGGGGGAGAAGGGGGAGACGGGGGAGAAGAGAAGAGAGATGGGAAAAAGAGAGGAGAGGGGAGGAGAAGAGAGGGGAGAAGTGGAGAGGGGAGATGAGAGGGGAGAATAGGAGAGGGGG